>NW_017308111.1:92432-94662 GCF_000935625.1 Nanorana parkeri | reverse complement strand
CTGCCAACCCCCCCTCCACCCCCCCCCACGCGCCATACCTGGCCAAATGCCCTCGAAAGGGGGAGGGTGCTTTCCAGGGGAACCCCCTGGAAATGTCACCAATGGTGACGAGGACAAGGACTTCTTGGCCTGGTGGTTGTGGGTGCCTGCGGGCAGGTCCAATGCCCCCCCCTCTTGTGAATGAGTAAGGGGGTAGTTGTTACCCCACACCATTCACTAAAGGGTAAATTAAATGTAAATAAACACACGAGACTTTTGAAAAAATCCTTTAATTGAACTAAAACAAGTCCCAAAACCAGTTTTTGATACAACAATGTAATCCAACGTCAATCACGTCGTCCAGCGATGTAGGTCCATGTCACTCACGATAAAAGACACTCGCCGCAAAATGACAGCTCTGGCCCGAATGTAAAAAAATGGGGCGGAGTGAGTTATGTCATGGGGCTTGTTCCACCCATTTGTTGATATTCTGGACCAGCTGACTGTCATATAACAAAGTCTTTCCAAATGTCATTTGGGAGCTCCCGAATGCCATTCGGATCTGGGAGCCTCAGCCAACCGAGTTGTATTATGGTGCCTCGGCTCCCAGGCCCAAATGGTATATATATTTTTTCTTGCTTTACATCTGGGTCCCCCCTAACATTCCTACCAGACCTATAGGCTCTGGTATGTAATGGGGGGGGGGGGACCCCATGCTTCTGCGGACTGAAATTAAAGAGAATTTGGATTTGTCTGAATCCGAATGCCAAAAATCCGAAACGAACCAAAACAAAACGAACCAAATTTTTTCCA
The DNA here is from genome assembly GCF_000935625.1 of Nanorana parkeri. NCBI lineage: Eukaryota > Metazoa > Chordata > Amphibia > Anura > Dicroglossidae > Nanorana > Nanorana parkeri. Next base: position 93,870 of record NW_017308111.1, on the reverse strand, counting down.
GCTTACATGTCGATTAGCTACCATCCCATAGTAATACAATGCACTCGCTCATATCTCATATGCTGTGTAGTGAACAAGTGCACTTATCACCAGTGGCTGGTTTATGCCTTTGGATTTGTAAGTGTACTGTATGTTTACTGTGCAATGTAATATGAGTTTGCTTTAAGGTTGGTTGGTGGGACTCTTGTTTTGAACCCTCTGTTTGAAAGAATAGTCTGAGAACATCAATGCAGTATCCTTTTTGAGATCCAAAACACAGAAACGTGCAGTCTAAAGCTGGATATACATTGTGAGATGTTTTCCATTCAACTTCCTGGCTGAAGAAAAAAAAATCACAGATTCGTCTACCCATGATAAACTGCATGGATGGAGGAATCTACCATTTGTATTTTGGCAGTCAGCATTTCAGGCTGTCAGAATACCTACTTACTGCCTGCATCTGATTGGATGCAGGTGCTGTTTGGCTGACAATTTTCCCCCTGGTTTCTTAGATTTTTCACTCGAAGGGTGTTGGGCGGGAGCCTGCAGAGAGGGTAACTCACTGTGCGAATTATGGATGGTTCACTAAGAATTGGACGAAATTCATTCCGCTTATACAAAGCTTTAGCATGTTTCTGTTCCCATTGAAAAGTAATACATATGAGCATCATGTGGAGCTCCATTAGGGACAGGCATACTAGTTTGTTTACATACTGCCCTGTTATGGAGCAGCACAGGATGTGGCCTCATTTCAGAGTCTGATCTCACAGAACAATGAGTGGAAATTTCCACTGTAATCTCAGGCTGGCTGACACTGCTGAAGATAATCAAATTGAAATCTCATAAATCATTTTATGAAAACACTTCTGTGATTTATTTATTTTTTCTGTATGCAAATCCCATCACTTATGAGGCACCTCTCTTTTTCATTATTCCATTGTTGAGTATTTAGGAAGTTTTGGTGACTTCTGTTTAACTCTCTGAACCTTTTGCAAAGGGCAGCCTGTCGACTACAAGTTAGTTTTTGGTGTAGAGCTTTCAACACTTAAATCAAACTAAAATCACTGCATGTAACTAACCAAGAACACTGCCCTAAGTCGAACAGCCAGTCAGTGCCTCTGCTGTGGAGGGGACTGGTCTGGGTAGCAGATAATACCAGACTCTTATCCCCTAAAACCACAATACTTGACCTCAGGGGCATAATTAGAAATCACAGGGCCCCATAGCAAAATCTTGTATGGGGCCCGTGATTGCTAGTTATGCCCCTTGCAGAGCCCCAGCGGAGAGTGACCCTGCAGAGCCCACCATAGACTCTCTATGGTGGGCTCTGCAGGGTCAGAGATCTCTTACCTGTCAGCGCCTCTGTGGTCGCCGGGCCCCAACTCCTGTTCCGTCCCCGGGCCCTGCCTCCTGTTCCGTCCCCGGGCCCCGCCTCCTCTGCCTTCGACGGGCCCTGCCT
>NW_017308111.1:67079-91703 GCF_000935625.1 Nanorana parkeri | reverse complement strand
AGGCGGCGGGCCCCGGCTCCTCAATTCCGAACACCCCTCTCATCTGCCGCAGCGGCTGGCGGTCACTGACACAGCTCCGTAGCGGCTATGAGGGGAAATGCGCCGTTGCTGAGCTGTGTCTGTGACAGCCAGCACCCCCACATGCTATAGCAACCCAGGCGGTCCTGGCCGGGCCCCCCTGTGCCCGGGCCCCATAGTGGCTGCCTGGGTCGCTATGGCGATTGTTACGCCACTGCTTGACCTCCAAAAGATTGAGGTTTCATTTACACTGAGTGTAAATGTGCAATTTGGGAATCCCAAATATTTAATTAAGAAGTGGTCGCTGGCACCCATTCACGTTAATGACCAGGTGATAGCTTCCGCATCTGTAAGCGGCAGTCTGCATGTAATTGTACGTGATACAGTTACATGTGGTTTGAAATAGATCACTGTCCCTGGATGCATGATAGATTTTTTTTTTTTTAAGCTGGTTTTTCCATAGACAATCTAGACCATCGTAGGATAGAAGTCTACAGTATTTATAATGCATTTATACATATATGGATCAATTTTCACTGCAACTGTATGTGTAAAGACAAAATAACAAAATTTAGATTAATAAGCAAAGAAAAAGAAATTGCATACTAGTCCTAATTTATTTATTTTTGTTTCCTAGATCTTTTCAAACGATGGGCAGTTTAAAAGCCGCTTTGGCATTCGAGGAAGGTCACCAGGCCAATTACAGAGGCCAACAGGGGTTGCTGTGCACCCAAGTGGTGATATTATCATAGCAGATTATGACAACAAGTGGGTCAGCATATTCTCATCTGATGGCAAGTTTAAGGTAGAAGTTCATATCATTATAATATTAATGCTGTCCTAAAAGTTTGCACTATTATGTACTTCATTGGTGGTAATTATCTTTTTCTTTTATAACAGACAAAAATTGGATCAGGAAAATTGATGGGTCCTAAAGGTGTTTCAGTAGATCGCAATGGACACATCATAGTGGTAGACAACAAAGCATGCTGTGTGTTCATCTTTCAGCCCAATGGGAAAATTGTTACCAGGTTTGGTACTCGAGGAAATGGAGACAAGCAATTTGCAGGTACACTTCATGATAACATGCACACAACCTTCTCCTGTACTTTAGTCACTGTGATGGCTTATATAATACACACGTGTGACATATTGTCTGTCACTTGGGTGAAGTCCTCTGCCTTTGTGCCATCTTTGGCTGAGAAGAAGGGCTTTCATTCTGTAGTCAAGCATGGAGAAACCTTGACAATGCACATATTTGTTTCAGGATAAGATTGAGGTCTTGACATACATTCATCAAAATAGAAGCAGCATATAGTCAACTGTTGCTGATCTCTGCTGCATAGCACACGCAGGAATTACAGTCCCCATTCCTGAATCAGCCCAATATTTTACCTAGGAATTGTGTATTTTAGTGGTTTGGTGAAAAGTCTTTTTAAACAAATAAAACAAAAACAAGTACTTCCCCAAATGTAGTAATTAAAATAACCTAAAACATGTTGGTAAGCCAACAAATTGACATCTCCTTTCTATCACTTTGTTTTCTACATGAGGATTGGGGGTTGGACTGCATGCCACTGTACTGATGCTGCCAAGACATTTTATAGGTTATTTTTATTAAAGTGACACTAAAAATTTATCTTGTGTATCACTCAGCTGTAGATCCTGAAATCATCTCTGAATTGGTGCTGACACTGTCCTTCCTTCTGGAGTATGGGTACTTTTGTTACCCATGATCCCCGTGTGAGTTGTAAAGTAGCCACCGCTCCAAACTCAGTTAATACTCAGAAAATACTTAAAGAAAACATGTACTAGGAGACGTGCAGGGCAGCCATTAATTACCTCCTTCTAAAAAATACCAGTTGCCTTACTGTGTCTGGTTTAATACTTTGAGTTGTAGACTTACGAAGACACATGCATGCAGTGAAGTCCCTTCTGATCTACATACCTGTTCTGGGTCATTGGCTAAGTCAATGTAGGTTAGTCATAGGATCAGCTGACACACCACTAGTATTTGTCAGAAGAAGAGGATGGCAGTATCCGCCTACATATCTCTCTCAGTATAGATTTCACAGAAGTGAAATAATGTCCTGTCATAGCGTACTAAATCTTGAGATGTGCATCATTTGTAGACATGTGCGATTCGTTTAGTTCTGAATCGAAATTTGGACATTTTGATGTATCCGAATTATAGATATAACGAATGCAAACGAATACGAATTTCCGATTCCGAAATTTGTTAGCGGTAGTCTGTTAAAAATTTCGTTTGTTGGACGAAATTCCGTTGCATTGAGGGGAAAAAAAAGATTTTTTTTCCCTCAAATGTCTTTGCTGCCACGAACGTAATGAAACCAATTTTCGTACAGACTACCGCTAACTAATTTAGTCCGCATCCGAATCCCGAAAGCGAATTGACTTTCGGACCCGAATCCCGAAAAACTAAGTAACGCAAAATCCGAATCGAAACAAATTTTTTGCTGGTGCACATGTCTAATCATTTGCTAGAACATGCTAGAACATATTACTTCTATCTGTAAATGACTGTCCAAGGTCTACCAATACGCAGACATTTTTATTTCCGGGAAATCACATGCTGTGAAGGCTGTCCTATCACAGGATTAATCCTGACTTCTAGTTCACAGCCGTAGGAGATGGTGTATGTTCGTGTGTTTATGTATGACCTGCTAACATAACGTGTTATGCCAGTGGGATTAGTTGTCTGTGTGTGATCAGAAATGTATGCGTTTTCACAGCTCCACTGCAAAATGACAGCTTCTTCTGTATGTAGCAAACTTTGGACCTGTTGTAATTATAGTCATTCTTTGTTTCACAATTGTTTCTTTAGGGCCTCACTTTGCCGCTGTGAACAGCAACAATGAAATAATTGTAACCGACTTCCATAACCATTCTGTCAAGGTATTTTCTTTACTTGTTACTCTGAAGACTTATTGGGCCTGTCCTACTTTTCCACTTGATATCCTCTATGTGTGTACATTATGACAGTAATATTAAGAAACCATTTGCACAGTTGTTCAATACTAAAGTATTGAATACAACAATACAAAGTATTACTGATGCTTTCATCCTGTTAATGGATGCAGATCATGTTTTTTGATTTTTTACATGGTATGCTTTTATGCTACTTGGTTAAAATATGTTATGCTATAGATTTATTTATTTTTGTTTGTTTTTAGTTACCTTAGTTAAAATAAATTCTATTTGATGGATGCTGCCATTGGAAATCTAGATAATTCAAGTTGCATGGCATGGTCATGTAGTTTCAGGGTCCATTCATACCAGTAGCGCGCACAGTTGCTGGTGTGTAATGTTAGGTAAGCGGATTAATGCACTGATATCAGTTTACCTTTTTTTTCAAACTTTATTGAAATGTCACAGAGTGGCATTTCATTCAGTTCTTTAGACCTCAGCACATTGTGATGCAGTGTACTGTGTTGCAACATGCTGCGGTGAACAAAGTACCGCAGTGAAATGTGTATATATGTGTGTATGTATCTATAATTCTATGAACGAGTTGCACTATGGTATCCTTCGGTTCTTATGTTTTAACTGAGGCGTGCTAGGCTTGTGCTCCTTTTTATTCTAAGTGTGGGTGATGTGTTTCCTGTTCCGGTGGGAGGAGCCTATCTCTCTAATGCTGTCCTGGAAGGTTCCTAGAAACAGAGTTACCAGGTACGTAACTCCAATTTTTTTGTGCTTTTTTTCAGCAAACTGATTTCTTAGTAAACAAGGCAGTTTGCCTTGTCGGTGCAATCTGACTGCTCTGGTCAAGACTGTTTTTTTGATTGAAGAACTTTAAGAGCCCCGAGTTCACATTGGCTTTCTAATTGACATACGTGTCAGCGACTTATAGCAGAACTCCAGGGAAAGTTGTTATTAACTCTTGCAGCCACGCTGTCCATGCACTGCAAGGGTTAAGTGCTCATTTTGGTCCATGGAGGAAAATAACAAAGCTATACTCACCTGACCCTCAGAGCAAGCCAGTTGTGACAAAGCTCTATCCAGCCTGTGTACTCCTACACTGCAGAGATGGAATGTCCCTCTACATCCTCATGTCCAATACACTGTGTATCGAACATGATGATTTACGGGACCTTAGACCGCTGCAGAGGAGGGGGAGAGAGGCTCCAGACTGGGCCAAGAGCAAGCCGGCTTAGAGGATCAGGGGAGCAGAACTTCTTTTTTTATTTTCCTTCATAAACGCAGCGTTTAACCCTTGCAGTGTGGGTGTAGCCTCACTGCAAGGGTTAATAATCATTTTCTCTAGAGCTCTTCTTTAAAAAATGTTGCAACCACTGGATACATGTGACAGCCTCCCAACCAGTATTTTCAGAAGGGCAGCAAGGATAACCTCTGTGTCAGTACAGGTCATTTTAAAAATCCACACATACAACAAAAATTGTAGGCTTTGTTTCAGAAATTCTCCTACCATTTTTTAGGTTGTTTGAGAAGTAGCCGAAATTACAGGTTCATCTCAAAGCCATTCTGAAATACTTCCCCAGTCCTTCAACCCCGTCTAAAAGTCCCACCACATATGTTTTGGTGTTTTCTTCATCAAAAAAAAATGTCTTGCAGGACTTTGCCCAGCACTCTTGTTGTTCTATTAGATTGCTGTATGAAATTCTGTGCAGTCATTACAGGGTCAGGAATTGTCTTCCTCTTTGTGTGATATTACCACAGTTATAACTTTACTGTATATTCACAATTGGGATTCAGTTGGGTAATTGAATTTTTATTGAGCTGCCCCAATGTGTACAGGTCATGTAATATAAGAGTTTTAAATACCTAATATAATCAAATAAGTGTACTCCTGTTGGCATACATGGGTAGGACACACACACAAAAAGCCTAGCCTGTCCTACTTTTCCACTAATTATTGATATCCTCAATGTGTACATTATGACAGTAATATTAAGAAACCATTTGCACAGTTGTTCAAATGAATGATAAAGTACATCTAGTGACCCTACGTATCTATGGATAATGTAGGGTCGTTAGGTGCATGATTAATATAATCGAGATGCTGTAATACAATGGAAATCTGGACCTGTATTACTCTGTAATGACATCTTCGCATAAACGTCAAATGAAGGGGGTGTTAGGGGACAAAGAAACCAGACAGAAACTTAAAGTGCAGGTTTAAAAAATAAAAGGTGATTAATAAAAACTACAATAAATATAAATGGCAAAAAACAATGGCGAAAGTCCATGATGTCATCAATACCAAGCCAGGGTTCAGATGCCAAAGCAGGTTGTCAGCTGAACATGGTCAGGGAACACTGAGAGCAGGATGGACAGAAAAAATAGCTAAAGTCAGGAACCAGGAGACTACTCAGCCAGATCCAGGGTCATACACCGAGAACAGGAACAACTGCAGAGCACTTGATAGATCAGAACACGCAAGGGTGAAGACTGAATCGACAAGCTGAGGGTTAAATAGTGAGCTGCCGTTACATCATCACTCTGAGACAGGAATTTGTCAGGAGTTTTGTCAGTAGTTACAGAATGATAACGAGTTTGATCATAAGAGGGTGCCTTCATTAACTGGGGTACAACTGGTGCTTCAACCAATTTAACAATTCTTTTTGAGAAGGACACATAGAATGCCTGCATTTAAGAGAATAGTATACATTAGTATGTGAACCTTTTCGAGGCTCTCTTTTTAAACATTACTGTAATTAAATATTTCCAGGTATTTAACCAAGATGGCGAGTTCATCTTGAAGTTTGGTTCAAATGGAGAAGGTAATGGACAGTTTAATGCACCAACAGGAGTGGCTGTAGATTCCAATGGAAATATCATTGTAGCAGACTGGGGAAACAGCAGAATACAAGTAAGTTCTGTAAGATAATGATTGTGATTTCTAGAAACATAACATTCTGTACATATCTGTTATATGATAAACAAATGTGATGAAACCGGCAATGAGAATAGAAAAATATTCTGATAACAAGATGATTGGCATCTTCTAAACATCTTTAGATTCTGAATGTTCCAGATGGCTGGCCCTGACATTGTCTTAATATATTCATACAGTGATATGGATGTAAATGAGATTTGGAGCATGGATGTAAATTAGATTGGAGCATGTATCACAAGGGTAGTTAATACAAACCCAGCATGCAAGCTCTCCCTAAATTGTCCTGAGCAATATTCTGGCTTTCATGCTTTGAATCTGGTCTCCAAGGGCCAACGTTTTCAGTCTCTTGATCTCAAAGAACAGCACTGAGATATATAAATGTGAATAAAAATGACTCTTACCTGTATAAAAAAAAAAATATTTATTTGAGTTCACATGTCATTGCTCATAAATGATCCTATTCCACACTGATTCTATGGCAGTGATGGCCTACATTATTGTGTTCTGGTAATTAAACAGACAGAGCTGTGCAGTAAGGTGGGGTTATGATGTAAACAGGGCTGAAGCTCTTGAAATAGTTGAAACTAGGGTTGGGTTTGATGTTTGAGCCGAGCGCCCATTAAGGCAATGCGCCTTCTGAAGCCCTGATTGGCTAAAGCCTTGCACCTGACCACAGGTCAGGTGCAAGCCTTTGCCCAATCAGGGCACAGAGAGCTGTGAGAGACATGATTGGGCATGATGACTCTGCCCAATCATGGCTCAACTGTTACAACTGTAAACAGTTGGGCGGAGCTAGCTGTCAGTGATGGCTCCGCCCAGTTGTTTATAAGTTGCAGGCATCTGCCACAATGCTATTATGCGTCGGGTGTTCGTCTCAGCGGCGGGACGGCGGTCGATGTTTTAAAAACATTTTTTGTTATATTTTTTTATTTCGTCGAGTCATCATTGTGGACAATGCTGGACGTCATGATTGACCCTGGATTACGTCGGTGGATCCATTTTTGGGGGGTGTTTTTTAATTAAAGGACTTGTCAAAAATCCTTTTGTGGGTTGTGGGTTTTTTTTTTTGATTCAAATAAAGGATTTTTGATTAAAGTCTGGTGTTTTTATTCTTTTATTTAACCCTTTAGTGAAAGTACCCACTTACTCATTCACAAGGAGGGGCGCATCTGGGTGCCCTGATGTGAATAAGCCCCCTGCCCGCACCCCCACAACCAATTTTAGGGGGAACCCCACGTCCCCCCTTCAATAGCCTGGTATAACCTTTGGGGGGAACCCCATGCTATTTTATTTTTTTTATTTTATGGGGTCCCTCCTAACAATCCTACCAGACCTTAAGGGTCTGGTATTGTTTGGGTGGGGGAACCGAACGCTTTAAAAAAATAAAAATGTCGTTTTGTTTCTTTAGAAATGTCAGTTTTGCTGCACCTAAGGTGGTGTCACAGGTTTGCAAGTATACTGCAAGGCGGATGCACTGACCTTTTCTTTGGGTAGACATAGGCTGAGATTTCCTATTTATATCACAGTTTTATTGTTGCATACATTTCTTGCATTAGCAATGAAATATAGATTCAGTTTTGTAACTAACTAAGGTATTTGAATGCAGTTTTGTAACTAACTAAGGTATTTGAATGCATAGTGTCACTTTAAAGCTGAGCTCAAGGCAAATGTAAAAACAGTTGGTGCAGTTATTAATTGATAAAGGCATTTTTATGTATTTAAACCTTTTTATAGTTTAAGTACTAGAATCAGTGTAGATATTAGCCTATTGTTCTCCACTATACAGAATAACTGGAAGAGGGAGGATCGGTGGCAGAGCACATTAGTGGGCAGTGAACATGCTGATAGCTGGAGAGATCAGGTTGAGCAAGGGGGTGGCTTAATCAGTGTGCTGTTTTTCTGTTAGTATCCAATCAATAAGTGGGGGGATGTCTGTGTCCTGTTGTAGTACTATAGTTACAGTGGAGGTCCTGACAGGGTTGGCTAAATTACAAGACTGCAGAGAATTACAAATTCCTTTTGATAGGTTAAACACTACCTATATACTGTATTTCATCAGCCAAATTAACTGGAGTTCAAGTTTAAACTATAAGTATACTACGCCCTTCCATAAGAACACCCCAGGCTAAAAGTGAACAATCTCTTTATATCTAATTCTTTTTAAATCTTCAGGTTTTTGATGGGAGTGGATCATTTTTATCCTACATCAATACTTCTGCCGACCCACTCTATGGGCCACAGGGACTTGCCCTGACATCAGATGGTCATGTTGTTGTAGCAGACTCTGGAAACCATTGTTTCAAGGTTTACCGGTACTTACAATAACTGAACAGCCACAGTTTGTGGTATTTTCTGCACTGGATATGAACCGACTTCAGGATGGATAGAAGCATCTCACCTTTCATCGGAAGAGAACTTCAAATGACTTTCCTTTATTTAAACTTCACTCATCCATGTTTACGTTTCAGCGATGGCTCCTTTTGTGTGTCAAATGTTTCATCGCTACACATTAGAAAAAACACCTTTTCATTGTAATATAGGACACCGTTATTGTGTTAGAGGAGGTCTTCAAAAACAAATGTTTTGAAAGAAAACTAATTTTGTGCACTTAGCCCTTAGACCTCCTGGAGAACTGTAACTTACGGATAGGATGCTCCTCATTTGAGCTTCCACATTCTACAATAACAGTTGTTGTCACTTATTGTTTGCCCAGCACTAAAAACTGGAAGCCTTTGAGACCTGTATATCATGGTAGGTATTGTATTTAAGCATAGGGTAAACACAACCTTTGTCTTTAATAACAGTAATGTAATATAGTTAATGTACACGTGTATTCAGGAGTAATACTTTCCAATGTTGTCACATTTGTAACAATGACTTGCGTCTTCTCTACACAGCCATTTATAATGTATGTGCACTTCTATTTATCCTGTGAACATTGATAAAGCATTATTAACTATGTGCTGTTTCATTTCATGCCTTTTTCCATTTTTTTTATATAAAATAGAAAAAAGGTACAATGATAATGTTTGATTATGGAGCTAAAGGGAGAGGGGGGACTATGAGTTCAGGTTATAGTTATTGCCATTGGAGTAATGACTTTTTTTTTTTTTTTTTACAGCTTAGGATGTGTAACTGTCAGCACTGGAAATGTTGCATGCTTTCTTCTTGTGAAATGCTACTTTAGATGCCAGCATCAGAACTGAAAGGAAAGTGGGAGTGTTGAACCTTGTAATGGATATTGTCATCTGTATGAAAGCAAGCTTCTGATTGGCTGCTGTGGAGGCAACACCCACACATTACTTTTTGTTCAGTTGTATACATTGGCCTGTTTTGCTTTAGGTCTCGCAAGGAAATGAGGGCAGTGTGGGGCCTTGCTGGATTAATAGCCATAGAAATCTGTAATTATGGGCCAATGTTGCATTTCTTTTCTCAAAATTCGAGGTACTTTTATGACTATTTAATTGCATATATATTTTTTTATTTATTTGTGATTTAAGTCCTCTTTAATACCATTGGTAGATAATGTTGCAAAGCTTAAATGTGTTAAGGGCCAAATCTGCCTTTATTTTGGGCTCTGGTTTGGTCTACATTCTGAATGTATTTATATCCATTCCAGTTTTTATATACTTTTCACATTTGATTGCAATAATCATTAAATTTGTTGGGTTAGAATAACTTGTTGATGCTAACCCAAATAGATGTGTGCCTTCACCATGCAAAATTTCGGCAAAACCCTTGAGTTGAATTCATGTGAAGTGTGCCTGGAAAAGATGGAACAGGTTTATTGACCAAAAATAAAATAGCTTTTTAGTGAAGATGAAAGAAAAATCCCTAATCTTGTAAAAGTTTCGTTTTTGGATCCAATCCTTTGTATATCAACATTACAGCCAAAGATCCAAATTACAGATGATGGTGTTATCTATTTCATGAACATTTAGAAAAGGAAATCCTATGCATTACCCAAATAACCTGCATAAGTGCTCTTGTAGTTTCCAAGCATTACAGTAGCTAAACTGTGGCTGTAGAATCAGTGACGTGCATGTCATATTAATTCCAGCAGTCCTTTGAGTACTGTATTACATTAGAAGCTGTACTGTTGGTGGTTCCTCTTAAAGCTTCAGTCCGCTTAAAGAAATGAGTGCACTGCAATGGGCTGAATCATCCAACAGCGAGAGCATGAGATCAACATCTTTATTGCCCAAAAATATGTTGATATGGCAACTCATCTGCAAAGCTTTTGTCCCCTAAACCCTTGGTAAAAATAGGAAACTGATGGTTGATTCATGCCGCCAACATCTACCCAAACCTGGTATTTCAGATTCTCTATGGGCTGTTACAAAACATGTTGAAAAATATACTTTGGTTGTAATTAGGTAGTGTAATTGAGTGCCCTATAGTTGTAATTAGGTAGACAATAGTGAGTAGACTACCTAGTTAAATTCCAAACATTTGCCAAGCTAGGTCATTTTTCTACCTAAATGTATTCTATATGTTAAACTCATGTCTCATGTCTCTCATCTTTCTCTTGGCAATGCCCCATAGATTCTCTATGGGGTTGAGGTCAAGCGAGTTTGCTGGCCAATCAGGCACAGTAATCCCACGGATGTTGTTCAGGAGTGGCTTGACAAGAGGAATACGACATTTGAGGTGGCTCTTGATGCACTGACTCCGGCCTCAGTCCACTCCTTGTGAAAGTCACCAACACTTTTGAATGGCCTTTTCCTGACAATCCTCTCCAAGATGCGGTCATCCCTGCTGCTTGTGCACCTTTTTTCTTCCACACTTTTCCCTTCCACATAACTTTCAATGTGCTTTGATACAGCACTTTGGGAACATCCAACTTCTTTTGCAATTACCTTTTTGAGGCTTTGCCTCCTTATGGAGTGTGTCAATGAGGGTTTTCTGCACAACTGTCAGGTCAGATGTCTTTCCCATGATTGTGATTCCTACTGAACCAGACTGAGAGACCATTTAAAGGCTCAGGAACCCTTTGCAGGTGTTATGGCTTCATTAGCTGATTAGAGTGTGACACTTTGAATCTAGAATATTGCACCTTTTCACAATATTCTAATTTTCTGAGATTGTGGATTTGGGGTTTTCATGAGCTGTAAGCCATAATCATCACAATTCTGACAAATCACGGCTTGAACTATCTTGCTTTGCATGTAATGAGTCTATCTCATATATTAGTTTCCCCTTTTAAGCTGCATTAGTGAAAATAAATGAACTTTTGCACGATATTCTAATTATTCGAGTTTCACCTGTAGACTTTCCATTGTTAGATGCTGGGAAATGATCCATTCCCCCCTCCCATAACCAATGTGCATTCAGAGCTTGTTCACACCAAGCCCCGTTGGACTGCGTTGACCAACTTTGCCCAACGCATACACAAGGCAATTTGTCTTATATCCTATTGCTTCAATTCTCTGTGTTGGTGTCCTCTTAAACAAAAATGCTGTTACACATCACAATGCACTGATGTGCATAGAATTAAATAGGAGTTAAAATTTAGGTAGATTTTAAGTGCCAGTGTGTGCGTGTTGCTTCCCATTGTCACTATCTCTGTAGTAACAATGGAAAGCATAAGGCTGTTGCTTGGAAATTTGCATTCCGACTTATTCTTCTAGATATTGTAAAGAACACTCAATCCTGTGGTTTTAAAAGCATTAAGAGCAACCTAAGGGTAACAGTACTATTACAGTCTCTAGTAATAGCATGGTCATTGGTAGTCCACAAATATAATGTATGGAACATATTATTTGGATCCCATCACTTACATTTTTGTTGGTAGACATTTAGGGGGGAAAATACAATTGTTTTAATTGCTCATATTGCAGTATCCTCTTAAAAATGATTGAACCATCTTTGGTTTTTAATCCCTTTTTTTTTTTACTTTTTTTTTTTACAATTTTTAGCTACCAGCAACCACTTTTCCTTTGATGAGTCTGCTGTTCATGTCATGTAAGGGACAAAATATGTTAATATGAACATTACATACAATTTCTTTCCTGGGCAAAACCGAGCATGAATGCCACTAATTGTACCCAATGTGTGTGTCTGAAAGATTGCTTTACTGTGCTATTTCTAAAATGGTTTCTTGTCTCATTTAATTAAAATATCAAACTTGGACCTGATTTTTACAATCATTTTGTGTAAAAAAAAAAAAAAAAATTAAATAAATATTGAAAACGAATAACTTATGCTTGCTATATCCCTATCTGGACTTTTGCGAGTGAAATCTTAATGGATAGATGCACTGTTTAAACACATTATTTTTTTTTATATATCCAGGCAAGTTTGCAAATATAACCTTTTTTTCATTCTCTTCATGTCTCTGGACCCTTAGCACCCGCTTAGATGTGCATGCTTCTAAAATGTTGCTTACAGTTTGTTGGCAGAGGTCACATGGGATGACCTAAGCCAATCTGGCTTTGAAACCGCCTCCTTCTGTAGGCCTTCTGTGTGTACATTCTCTGCACATGAACTGAAGGCATGTGGTGTGTAACAGTTATACTTGTATGGATAATGGCAAATAATCTAAGCTAAGGCGAGCAATATAACATTTTATTTGTATCACAAGGTGCACTTATCCTTTAAACTTGCTATTTGTAGAAAGCCTTTCTGTGACATACTAGACCATAATTGCACCATCTCGCGCATATTCCCTGAAAGAGGCAATTTAGTGAAGTAGTACCATCTTAACTTGGAACTGGTTTTACCTAACAGCAAAGTGCCAAGGGCAATGGTGTGCTGTGGCCCTTAGCCAACAGACTGTCACTTTCATTAGGTTTTTGGAGTTTAAATAATGAGCATGTCTTGTTGCTGTAATGAACAATGCACCATTGATTTTGTCCCAAGTTATTTAATAAGGACATTTTTCAATTTTTTTAAAATTAGTATTCCACTTTTTTTTAAAGATTTCATTTTATTAACACACAGATGGGTGTAAGGGAGAGAAAATGAAACAGAAGAGAGAGGGCACAAGTTAGATTTTAAATCTGAGGCCATGCTCTGGCTACATCCTACTGAACAGGCATGAGTCTAGGTTCACATCTATCTGTATTCTCTTATGCCTGATTTTTGTTTTACCATGCATTGTAGCATGTTTTCATTATGCGTTGCGGTGTGTTTTTGCCTGCATTTTTTTGTTTGGCCCATCAGCATTGGTTTCCTGCAGTGACATTGTTGTGTACTTTTTGGAAAGGATCTTCTTCCTGGATTTGACTGCATTGACACCTCTTTTTGCAGCTATTGCACCAACTGCTGCTGTCTTTGTTAAACTTAAAGTGACATTAAACCCTCAGATTTTTTAACATAAAACAATACTGTAATGTGTGCCTTACTGTAATCCATGGTTGTTTCCCTTCTCTTTGCTGCTCTTCCTTTTAAATCTGTATCTGTTCTCATGCTGGGCAGAACTTCTGTTTTGCAGCAGACTGCCCTGTCTCTGGAATGGATGCATGGTGTCTGTGTGTAGGCTTGCAACCTGAGCCAGCACTACAGGAAGAGGCACTCAGCTGCAAAGAGAAGTTCTCCCCCAGCATGAGAAGAGATAGGATTTAAAAGGAAGAGCAGCAAAGAGAAGGGAAACTACCATGGATTACAGTAAGGCACACATTACAGTATTGGTTTATGTTAAAAAAATCTGAGGGTTTAATGTCACTTTAAAGGAGAACTATGAAGTGAGTGATTTTCACTCAACCTTATAGTTTGAGCCGTCGTGTGACAATGAAACCTTCACACGTCGGCTTAATAGATCAGGAAGTGAGCGAACACATACCATCGCTTGCTCACTTCTCGATCATGTCCCTGCAGAGAGCCGTGACTGTCACTCACGGCTCCCTGCAGGGATTCCCCCCTCCCCACTCTGATCATCCAGCTCTGACTGGTGGAACGGAGGGGGCGGGTACAGCTGGCTCTGCCCCTAGATAGGCAGAGCCAGCTGTCACGCAGCTGGGTGGATCTCGACAGTAATGTCGGAATCCGTCCCGGCTGCAGTGGTCTCAGCATACCGCGAGCTGTAGCTCACTATATACTGAACTTTGGGTGACGGGAGGACGCTAGTTTGTGTCCTCCCGGTGACCCTTAGGAGAACTATGGGGAAAACACTTACTCCATAGTTCTCCTTTTAAGGAGAAGCTGCAACATAAGAGGTGGTGATACTGGATTAATCTAGTGATTGCAGATAGGGCAGTTCTGGGTCATGCATAATGACCTCTGACAACATGGCCATAAATCCTTCTCAAACACCTTCTATAAAAAGGTTGTTTCAGGTGATCATACTATTCCAAATCAACACAGTCACTTTGTACTTGTACAGCTTGTTACCAGGTGCTTGAAACACATGAAAGCAGATAAATGCGCACTATATTTGCATTTGGTTATAGTTGCTATAGGCCTTACAGGGCACGAAAAAGCACAGAAAAAATGGACATGCCTTATTTTCCAAAACACAGTGAATAAATGTAAATGGGCTCAAATGCATAAACTGTTTACCCTTTGACACATCTGCTTTAAATTACAACACATGGGAACAGGGCCTAAAGGGGAGACCCTACTGGTGAAGGAAATAGATTTTACAGTTTCCTAAGGGGTTAGCATAACACCTTCTATGGTGGGGTTTATCCTTTAAATAAATAGGTTTAGGTGAGTTGGGTAACACCGGAATCCGGGTGGTTTTGAATAGAAGTGTGATTCTCTGGCTTTATATTAGGGTAGGTGTGAGTGAATTACAACACTGCTAAAGCAGAATTATATACATTTGGGTGAAACAGCATTAATATATTGTTTTAGCTGCTTTCTGGAGTTCTGGTTTAATATCAAGACTCCACTTAATTTTGTATTTTAGGTACCCTTTATGAACGCAACTATTTATTTAGATTTTCAATCAGCTATTTGAATCCCGAATTGCTGGTTTGTGCGGACTGATACTTATTAGTATATATTGAATATATATTTTCCTTGCACTAAGGCTACCTAGACAGCTACACATAACTCTGCCACTTTATGATCTCCTAACGCGCTATTCATATTCAACTATGAAGGCATGTTGAAAGAATGGAAGGATGAAGGGCTTGGTGTCAAATGTTAAACTGGACCTAAGTGAAACGTGGGAGATGCAGCACTTTAAATACGATGTAAGCATTTAAAATGTATTTGTAGAAGGTATCTGTTTATTGCCTATGCCACTATTTATGTATCTTACACATATGGATTTTGCACCTGTGTGGATCATATTTGTAGGTTGTGTAGAATATGCCACATAGGCATTCCCAGGTAAAGCTGCTGCCATTTTGACTGGCTCTGTGAAACTGCTATAAAAAAATGGTAAATCCACTTCATGACACAAATGTTGCATCTACTTACTGGAACAGCTTGATTGTACACAATGGCTTTCAGAAAGTGGATTTTTGGAAAATTTTGATCTTTTGGGTTCTTGAGAATCACTTTAACCACGTGCGAGTGACCTGGAGAGTGATTGCAAGTAAATGGATGTGAACATTAACAGCATTATTCCAGACAAAACACAACTATTGATCTCATTCAACAAAGCTGTGCAAACACAACATAACCTGCAGCAACCTGACTGTTCAACAATCATTGATTATGATCTGTTGCTGAATATTGTATATAGCTAAATTCAATCATTGAAATGCACATGCTGGGGGAGAATGTGGAAAGTGAATATTAATTAACAGCTTAATATTTGTGTGTTGCTGGCAATAAAAGCTGTCACCTCAAATACAAAAAAACTTACTTGCTACCACATACCTTGGTGCTGTTTTAAAAGACCTGACAAATACACACATTCACTGTAAATTGACTACCTTATTACAACACATTAGATGTTTGAGACTGTGAGGTTGATTTACTATTTACAATTTACAAATTGTCTGTTCACTTTGCAAGGGTAAGTTTCCCTTTGCTTATTTTTTAATTTTCCTTGCACGTGATTGGGTATTCTTTGGAAAGTAAATGTTCAACATATTCACTAAGCTCATGGATAATTCCTTAAAAAATAAACAATCTATTTGCCTCATTTTTTGCCTCAGAAGTCAACCTCATTTTTGTAAACCAAGTGTTGCCAATTACTCAATACAAAAAAAGAAATCTTACAATGTAATCTTGATCTCTAACACAATCTATATTTATAAATGTGCTGTTATGTATATTAAGTGTAAGAGACCTAATGTGAGCAGTAAAAGATCACAGAGGGACAAAATAAAATGTGTGTATTTACAAAAGGTAACCATAACAAGCACCGCGATTAAAAGTGGTAATTCACTCTCACATTTTTCTTCTTTTTTTTTTTTGTGTATCAACAAAACTTTAAAAGAAAATTCCTCCCCTTGCATATAAAAAAGAACTGAAGTGAGGCTCAATCAGTATGCAGTGTCCTTTACATACCTCTCACTGGCAGCCACGGTAGATAGGTTATGAATTACTAATGCAACTCTGAGCACAAAATAGGCCTTCAAAACTGACCTTTCAGTAAAAAGCAAGGTAAATATATCAGGTCCCTTCGCCCATAAAAAATGGAAGCTTTACCATCAACAAAATAAAAATTGTAGAGAAAAAGTTAGTACGTATACTCTTGTTACCCCTGGTTTCTGTACTGGAGAGTGTGAAGTTACAGTCCTTTCAGCATTATCCAAGAGAATGTTGAGAATTTCATAATCTCCCAAGAAGATGTACCTGTACAGTGCAGTAGTGTCTTGTGAGAGTTGGGAAACTTGGCATTCCCTGGGATGTCACTGGAAGCATTGTGATGTCTTCCACACCAAGTTCTGCAGGTAGAAGTCAGGGGGTAGGCAAATATATTAACTTTTTTTTTTTTTAATTTATTTCAAAGCTACTATATAAGCTGTGGTAGGAGGCCTGAAAGCAACATTACTTTCAAAATGGAACTCTTTCGTTTAGGTGGATTGGGAGAATTAGGAGAGGTGTTTCTCCCTGTTTCTATTTAGTCTAAACCTTAATCTCGACATACCCTAATCCTTGACGTGCACTCTTAACAACCTATGGCCTAAACCTCTCACAATTGATGGGGCACTATTCCTCCCTCTGACACCAGTGAAGGGGCACGATTACTACCACTGATACTAATGAGGAACTATTTCTCCCACGGACACCAATGAACGGGCTCTATTAGACATGTGCGATTCGGTTCGTTCCGAAATTCGTTTCGGACGAATTTTCGGAAATTCGGATGCATCCGAATTCCGAATTACAGCTAAGACGAATGCAAACGAATCTGAAATTCCCGATTTCCCGAAATTCGTTATTGGACAAATTTCGTTGCAGCAAAATGACATTAGAAAAAAAAAATGATGGTTAAAGGTTCAGAGTCAATAGTCTAGTGCAGGGCTCAAAATGTCAAGTCCTGAGCTACTAGCCAGGCCTTAAAAGTTACTCTCCACCAGTTGCCCCACCTAACCCCTACCCTGCCCCGGACTTAACTCCGCCAGGTCAGTGGTGTGACATAGAGTACAGAGATCAGTAACAACGCGCAGTCCAGAGGCCAGCGGTGTGATGCACAGTACTAAGGTCAGCAGTACAGAGGTCAGTAATGTAACTTGGAGTGCAGAGGTCAGCAGTGTTAAGCTGGCCATACACCTTACAACCATCGCACGACTTTCGTTGTGTGATGGTTGTAAGGTAATTAAAATTTGTATGATCTGCCCATCTTGGACAGGCAGATCGTACTTGTGATCATTGCAAGTCCTCCCCGCCGAGGGGAGAGCTTGCTGATGATTTTAATGCTGAGCGGGCAGTGTGCGCTTTCGTCTTCTGAGCATGCCACGGCCCCGCCGAAAATCGTATGATTTTTGGCAGGTTTTCCAGCTAGCTACAGTAGATGCGGCCACACGCTGCCCTTACACCTGCCGATTTATCGTACTTTGCGGGATCAACCGCGATTATCGTACGATAATCGCCAGGTGTATGGGCACCTTTACACAGAAAAAACAGGGACTTACAGTGCACAGTTGATCTGATTCAGGTGCTCTCTTCCTCTCCTGATGGGGGTGTTGGGGGGAGGGTCATCAATGCTGCCTCCATGTAACAAGGTGAAGCCTCCAGCAGTGTAGTTGAGCCTCCTTTCAGGTCCCACACTGCAGAAATGTACAGAGGTCAGCAGGATGACGCACAGCACAGAGTTCAGTAATGTAACGCACAGTCCAGAGGTCAACGGTAAGGAGGTCAGTAAAATAACGCACAGTACAGAAGTCAGCGGTACAGAGGTCAGTAATGTAACACACAGTACAGAGGTCAGTAATAAAGCACAGTTCAAAAGTCTGCAGTGTAAGGCAGCAATAATGCACGGTACAGAAGTCTGCAATAGCGCACAGTGGAGAGGTCAGCGGTGTAAGGCAGAAATAACGTACAGCGCAGCGATCACCAAGAACGCACAACGCAGCGGTCAGCAAAAGCGCACAGCTCAGCGATCAGCGAGAGCGCACAGCGCAGCGGTCAGCAAGGATGCACGGCACATCGGCCAGCAGGAACACGGCGCAGTCTGCAGAAGATGAAAAAAACTAAACCGTGGGATTCCCCCCCAATTCATACCAGACCCTTTAGGTCTGGTAGGAATGTTAGGAGGGACCCCCAGCCACAAAAAAATGTGGGGTCCCCCCTAACAGTCCTACCAGACCCTTGATCCGAGCACTGGCACGGCAGGGCAGGAAAGGGGGGGGCGATCGAGCGCCCCCCTCCCTGTCGCCGCAGGACGCCCGTCCGATCCTGACGAAAACTAGCCGCAAATTCTTCAGTCCGAATGTCAACAGATGGGCGGAGCGAGCCATGACGTCACAGCTTGCTCTGCCCATTTGACATTCTCAGCTGTCGAATGCTACATATTGCATTCATATATATCAAATGCTTCTATTGTTAAGAGTCAATAGTGTAGTGGTTAACATACAGGTTTCCCATTGTCAAGGTCGCAGGTTCTAATCCAGGGCAGGGAGAGTAATAGATAACTTTTTTGTTTTTTTCTTTGCTTTTGAATTGGCATTCTCCTAACATTCCTACCAGACCTAAAGGGTCTGGTATGAATTGGGGGGAACCTCAGGCTTTTTTTTTTCTTCATCTTCTGCAGACTGAAAAAATAAAAATAAATTTCCCCCCCCCCCCCCATGTCATTTTGCTGCAACGAAATTCGTCCAATAACGAATTTCGTCCATAATCCGAAAAACGAAACGAAACGAAATTTTTTTTTCTGTTTCAAAACGAAACTAAACAATTTTGTTGCTGGTGCACATGTCTAGGCTCTATTACTACCACTGATACTAATGATGAGGTACTATTCCTCCCACTGACACCAATGAAGGGGCACTATTAAACCCACCAATACCAAAAATGAGGGCCACTATCGCTGGAACATGTTTTATTTCTCTTGACAACTGAGCTGGGGTCTTTCTTTTACTGCCACTGATGCCAAGGAAGTTTTTACTACCACTGGCTACTGTCTGGACCACTTAACATCTTACAGACAGTGAACTAGCCCTTAGTTTAAAATGTTTAAGGACTATTGGTCTAGTTATTTAGTCCAGACAAATGGGAAAACTGGGTATTGCCACGTTATATTAATAACGGTAGATGTTTGAAGAACCTTTAGTGTAATTATATGGATTTTTACTGCATAATTTAGATACTTCCACTAGCACTTATGGTAACCAGGTATGGGGGGAGGTTACATGCTACCCCATATCTGGAAGTTTTGGGTATTCTCATTGGGAACGGAGAAGCAAGGAGCTACAAGGGAGCAAACAGAAGGTATTATCAAAACAACTCTAGTATATATTCCTATTACAATGCTGATGTTATTACAGGATAATTAGGAATGCACTGACGATACTAGTATCAGTATGTTATTGGTGCCGATACAGAGTGTTTGGCTGGTTCAAAGCTGAATGGCTGGGAAGCTGGCTTCCCAGCCAATCAGCATCTATCCAGCCAAACAGCATGGGGCCGGCTTCTCGCCACCTGGCTTCCTGATTGCACGCGAAGCTGGCTCCATGCTAGCGGAAGTATCCATACTCGATACCGAAAAAATGGTATCGGTTCATACCTCAGTATAATATATGCTACGATTATAGGATTTAAATATTCTTGATAATATTGCATTTTCTTAACTTAAAAACATTTTGACTTTAATATCACTTTATTTCAAATGCTGATTAAATCACTTAGAATTAATGCTGCTCCTTGATGTGTTACGGTTTTGGTTCCCTGTAGAATCAGCTGGTTCCCTGAGCACTGGCCATGATATCCTGTTTTAGAGTGGCTCCTTTCAGCCCACAAGGTCCTATGGAGCCACCCTTATGTGTGCTAGTGAGCTGTGTGTGTCTCCATAAACACACCGGCACACAGGGGCGGACTGGGACGGGGGGCAGGGTGGCAATTGCCCCCCGGGCCTCTCTAATGCCTTTAAAAACGGCCCCCGCCGGCGTCGCCGCCGCAGCGGTAATCACTCTTTTTTAACTCTCCCCTCTCGGCCGAAAGTGGAGAGATAAAAGAAGTGATTGCCCCTGCAGCGGTGCCGGCGGGGGCCGTTTTTACATTTCTTTGATGCCCGTGTACTGATTGGGCTCATTGGCGGCCACTGACGGCAGCTCCCTCCCCTTTCAGCTGCTATAAGCTGGGAGGGAGACTGCACACGATTGGCCGGCAGCATAGTTATGCTGCGCGGGACCAAAAGGCACAGTGAGCAGGAGACCCCATGAGGTGGCTGAAGGCATCGCCTCAGGACATGCAGGCAACTTCACTGCTCCCCCTCCCCCCACCACCAGGAGAGGAAGAGAAGAGGGCACACTACCTGAAGAAGGAAGGAAAAGTACAACTGTAAGTACCTGTTCTTCTGTGTGACCTCTGCACTGCATACATGCTGACCTCTACATTACAACGCTGGCCTCTGCACTGCATACATACTGATCTCTGACCTCTACATTCCCCCGATGGCCTCTGCACTTTGTACATACTGACCGCAGACCTCTACATCCCCCTGCTGACCTCTGCACTGCGTACATACTGACCGCTGACCTCTACATTACACCGCCGGCCTCTGCACTGCATATATACTGACCGCTGGCCTCTGCACTGCATACATACTGACCGATGACCTCTACATTCCCCCGCTGACCTCTGTGCTGCATTACATACTGATCTCTGACCCCTACATTACACCGCTGGTCTCTGCAGTGCATACTTTCTAACCTCTACTTTACACCGCTGCCCTCTGCACTGCGTACATACTGACCACTGACCTCTATATTACACTGCTGGCCTCTGCACTGCATACATACTGACCGCTGACCTCTACATTACACCGCTGATGTCTTGGCTGCATTACATACTGATCTTTGACCTCTACATTACACCACTGACCTCTGCACTGCGTACATTCTGACCTCTACATTACACCGCTGGCCTCTGCAGTGCTTTCATAATGACCTCTACACTGTTACATACTGACCTCTACATTACACAGCTGATCTCTGCACTACATTACACACCGACATCCACATTACACTGCTGGCCTCTGCACTGCGTACATCGTAACCTCTATATTATACCTCTGCACTGCGTACATAGTGACCTCTGACCTCCACATTACACCGCTGTCCTCTGCACTGCGTTACATACTGACCTCTTTATTACAGCTTATTATAACGCTAACCTCGGCACTGCGTACATACTGACCTCTATATGATAACGCTAACCTATGCACTGTGTACATAGTGAACTCTGATCTCTATATTACACCGCTGTCCTCTGCATTGCGTTACATACTGACCTCTTTATTACACTGCTGACCTCTGCACTGCGTACATACTGACCTCTACATTATACCGCTGATATCTGCGCTGCGTTACATACTGACCTCTACATTACACCACTGACCCTTTACATTACACTGCTGTCCTCTGCACTGCGTACATACTGACCTCTACATTTCACCACTGACTTCTGCACTGCGTACAAACTGACCTCCACATTACACCACTGAACTCTGCACTGTGCGTTAGACCACTGACCTCTGCACTGCGTGTCACACCACTGACTTCTGTACTGTGCGTTATTGCTGACCTCTTTATTGTGCATCATACCACTGACCTCTGTACTCTGCATTACACCGCTTGCCTCTGTACTATGCATCGCACTGCTGAACTCTGTACTGTGCGTTATACCACTGACCTCTGTGTTACAGTGCTGTGCATCACACCGCTGACCACTGCATTACACCACTGACTTCTGTACTGTGCATTACACTTCTGACCACTGCACTGTGCATTACATTGCTGACCTCTACATGACATCACTAACCTCCACACTCTGTATTACACCACTGAACCCTGCACTTTGTGTTATAAACTTTTCACAGAAAAAGCAGAAGGAGAGCGGAGCAAGTTTGGGCGCGCATGCTGGGTGATAGAATCCTAGCTAGTGTTATTACACATGATTTTTGACACCTACAAAGGCCTTCAGATGCCCTGATACCAGTATTGGTGAGAGTGCCCTGACCACTAAAACCTGATACCGGTGCTTTAATTTTTCAAATTGATTCGGCTGTGTTAGGTCTTACGTAGCAGCCTTCTGGGTAACCACATGGTGGCTGCTTACAGCTCTTCCCTTGCCCGCACATCTCCCTCTGCTGAGACCCTCCACACCCCTCCTGAGACCCTCCGACCAAGACATCAGGCTGAGACCCCGGAGCAGAGCAGCAGCAAAGAGTATTTAGCAAATGAATATGCTATTCTGCATTGCTGTATAATGTATTGCTGGGAATTGTAGTCCTCTATAGCTGATGGTATTAATCTACATTGCTATATAATGTGCTGAGATTTGTCGTCCCTCTACAGCAGGGGAAGCCAAACTCCGGCCCTTCAGATGTGGTGAAACTACAAATCCCATGATGCATCTCTCTCCGGGAGTCATGTCTGTGGCTGTGAGAATCTCGCAATGCCTCATGGGATTTGTAGTTCCACCACAGCTGGAGGGATGGAGTTTGGCTACCCCTGCTCTACAGCTTGGAGTTAGTGGCAGAACTACCAGGGTCGCAGCGGTCGTGTACCGCAGTGACGAGGTATCCCTCTGCTACTGGTGTGCTATATTTTTCCTCAACCCAGGAATGCATCTACCGCGTTACTTCCAGGTGTGCATGAAGAAAGGGGGTCATGAAAACAGCTGATTCGAATGACACGGCCTCACCGTAAGTGACTCAGTGGGTGAGAGTGCCTAAGTAGCGGACATGAAGCGGAGTTAGGCCAGAACCATTTAGGGAGCACAGCCTGTCACCCCTTTCATGGACTTCCTAGTGAGTCCTCACATCACCCGACCAATCACACTGCTGTTACATGGATGGCAAAAGTGGCAAGTGGGGGCGGGGGAAGAGGCAAAGTGTGCCAAATTGCTGCACCATGGGCCTCTGTGTTGTACTTGCCCCCTGAGCCAAAAGTTGCCAGTCACTCCTCCCTGATCACCACTCCTCCCTCCCTCCTTCTCCCTTTTCCAAGCTAGTAGATGGATTACTGCTGGAGACTAGACTCTACCTTGAGATCTTGTATTGGACAGGAAGTTAAGCCAAGCAGAGTGAGATGGAGCCAGCTGTTTGGAAACATACTGACTGTAAGTGTTTTGGCAAAAATATTATGACATACTTTTGATGATGGTCAATGTTTATTTGATCTGGATTCATTATTGAAAATAGATTTTAAAAAATGAATACTACTTTAATAATCAATTGTCCTACGGAGAAAAGAGGTGGCCTTGTTGACTGGCCTTCACTGATCCAGCTGTGGACTGTCACATAAATGACATCTTTAAATCACAACGCACTTGTGTTATATCGCCTTACAAAACTATTTCATTGGTGTAACATAGGGAAGACAGGAACATCAAGCTGCATGTTAGCACTGAAATGCTGGGAGGTTAGTGAGCTAGTAGACTCCGACAACAGGAGATGTGGATAAGGAGAAAAATAATTAAGAGTTAGAGTTATGACTTGTTTTATGTGACAGTAAAAGGTAACAGGAGAATACTAGCATTGATAGGAAGTAAGAAATAGAAATGAAAGAAGTACAGAAAACGTATTCAATAATAGTTCTATTTTAATCTGTTGAAACAAAGTCCGGTAGGTCAAGATACAGTATGTATGTTTAGCGAAACATGTGAACACCAACATGGTAGGGCTGATATTCCAGAAAGCACTGTAATATATGAACTATTCAGATCCTAAATCAATGAACATAACCTGTGCCGAGGTCTGCTTTCCTCTAAGAGAAGTGCATTTGAAAAAGCTGATGGAGCAGACTATGAAGATACTACTGTGTATACAAGTTTGGGGAATGCAAAGGTCAACCATACCATGAGATTTTGGTTTTTAATAGAGTAGGGAAGGGTTAAGGCCGTGACACACTGCACGCGAAGCCGTGCAGAGCGAAGCAAAGCTCTCCGGCACGGAGCCTCGCTTGCAGTGTGTGAGCTGAGTGCAGTCAGATGATTGACTCCACCTTCAGCCAATCGGCTCGTCTGTAACAACCGGCCAGACGTCGCATCCCGTCGCGCCGGTTTATACGCGCGAGCCGATTGGCTGAAGTTGAAATTGTTCATCTCGGCACGCTCAGCTCTGCGAGCTCTCGCAAGCTGAGGTGCCAAGAAGAAAGTGACATGACACACTGCTCGCAAAGGCAGCGCGCCACCGCTCCGCGCTGCTTCGCGTGCAGTGT
>NW_017308111.1:65233-66470 GCF_000935625.1 Nanorana parkeri | reverse complement strand
TGCAGTGTGTGAGCTGAGTGCAGTCAGATGATTGACTGCACCTTCAGCCAATCGGCTCGTCTGTAACAACCGGCCAGACGTCGCATCCCGTCGCGCCGGTTTATACGCGCGAGCCGATTGGCTGAAGTTGAAATTGTTCATCTCGGCACGCTCAGCTCTGCGAGCTCTCGCAAGCTGAGGTGCCAAGAAGAAAGTGACATGACACACTGCTCGCAAAGGCAGCGCGCCACCGCTCCGCGCTGCTTCGCGTGCAGTGTGTCACGGCCTTAATAGGTACACCTATTGTTGTGACAACTGTCTACAGCTGACCATAAACTGCTCACATTTCTGCTCCCATAATCCCAGCGGTTGGCACCACTCCACATGACAGAAGATGATTTTCCTTGACTGTTGTCGGCCAAACAGTGGCTGCAGTCAGTCAGATGAAGTCACTGTTGCTGTGTGTGCCGGCTGTCAGAATATAATAATGGGCAGGGGAGATTACTCCATTCATTCTGTCTAGCATGGATGGGGGAATCAAGTGTTTTTCTTCATTCAGCCCACAAGGCTAACGATGAAAAAAACTACCAGTGTAGGGCCAGCGTAAGAGGTGATTTCCCCTCACTTTGGAGAGATCCTGTTCTGTCAGGATGTGAGGAGAAACCTCCCAGGGGAACCATGACAACGAAAAAATATGAAAACAAAACAAAAGTGAGGGGACTTTATCAAAACTGGAGCAGACAAAATCTGGAGGAGCTGTGCATGACAACCAATCAGCTTTTCTATTTCATATTCACAATTGTTAACATACAAGCGATCCGCCGGGTATAGAGCCGGTGGATCGCTTGTATGGGCGGTCGGCCTGTGTCCCCCCCTCTCCCTCCGCGGCCCCTCCTCCCGTTGTCGCTCTGATCCCGGGCTCCGGTGCGAGCCCGGGACCAGGCACAGTGCCACTCTGACAGGGGATCAGAGGGAGGTCGGTACAAGAACTCCCTCCCTCCCCGCTGTAAGAATGCGGAAGTGATGTATATTACATCACTTCCGCATTCTTGTGTCACTCTCCAGCTTTAGACGCTGGAGAGAAGCTGATGAAGCCGACCTCCGCTTCATCTGCTTCTTCGGGGGTCCTAGGTGACATTAGGGGTGTGGGAGACCCCTGATGTCTCCATAAAGAGGACCTGTCACATCTTTTGCTATCACATAGGAGGGGTTTCTTAGCCCCCTATGTGATAGCAATAAAGTTAGGTGAAAAAAAAGG
>NW_017308111.1:54336-61831 GCF_000935625.1 Nanorana parkeri | reverse complement strand
TTTTTTAAAGTTACACATAAAAAAGAATTAAAAAAACAAATATTTTTTTTTAAAGTCCCCCGATTCATACATGCATGCAAACATGCGTCAGGTGCGCATACCTGCGAAAACAACGATTGCGCCCATTACGCCGCACATGTTACATATCGCCGCAAACGTCGCAGTGAGAGCAATAATTTTAGGGTCATCAATCACTGATAACACTAAACTGATGAGCGGTAAAAGCTTTTAAAGCGTCGCCTATGGTCAGTTTTGGGTATGGTGCTTTTTTGCGATTTTGCGAGTGCGCGCAATTTGTAAGCTTGACATGTTTGGTGTCTATTTACCCGACTTTTATATTTTACCAAAAAATTGGGTGATAATAAATGTTTCCTAACGTAATGTAAAAAAAACCTTTTGTTCTGGGACGGGAGGGGGCATGGTGGTGCGGTACCACAGCCACGCCCCCCTGTTTTTCAAACTATGATCCGGTGATGTGTCACCGGCCCCCAGCAATGTCTGAGGGACAGTGAACTGGCCCCATGTTGAAAAAGTTTGAGGACCCCTGGCATATACAGTGGGTCATAACAGAGGGTCTTTATTGTCATTTCGAACACCAGAAATAAATATTCATTCATAATAGTTTGTGTAATAGAAAAAAACGACGTGCAGTTAACAATGGAGTGCTATTGATTGCGACATCAACGTTTTAGTGAACGTATTTCGTGCTGCGGTGTTGGGCTCCAAAAAAATGGCCGCCGCATACGCATGCGCTCCCCTTCTGTTTATATCCGACCGGAAAGGAATGTAATTACCGTCATATCTTAGTGAGCCTATAGAGTGATGAAGGGAGCTCCTGCGCAGACCAATCAGCTGCATAGGATCGGTTGCTGGGCGGAGCTTGTAGCGGGACTGAATTTTCCCGCGGTTCCAGAAGCGGAGGGTTGAGTGCTCGGTATTAGGTGATCGTGTACTGGCAGGATGGTGAGCTCTCGTTCTCTTCTATTCCACAGCTTGTTCTCATAGGAGATGAATACGAGAATGTCGTCAGTGGTCAGCATTTCCCGTAACAGCTTTACACAGGAAGATAATCCCTTGAAAGTACAAGACATGTTTATAAATAGGGATTCTCACCTTATTGAGGTGCCACAGTCAGAATGTGAAGAAATTGTACTGAGCTTCAATACTCACACATCCATATCGATCTTCAGTAGGGATGTGAGGGATGTGTGTGGGCATGGTGCGAACTGAATTCACTGGAGTCCGTGCTAATTGTCAGTGTCACATCCACTTCCCAGAAAAATCAGCCGTGGCCAGGGTATTCCCCACCCCCGCAACTACACATAGGGGTGATGAATGCCGTGGCTGATTGGGTCAGGAAGGGGATGTGTCACTGACAGTTTTGCACATACGTGGGTGAGCTTGGTCTGCACCAAATGCATGCTCATCCCTAATCTCCAGGTATCAAGCAGCTCCATTAACATGAAAGTTTACTGTAGAATTACTCTATGGACATTAAACATCCATATGACACCTTTATAAATGCATAGCACCATGTCTGGCTGCTGTCCGTGCGCCGCTTACCCAGCAATCAGCATTGTAAACTGACCGCTATTACCAGTGACTCCATGCAACTCATGGTGTCACTCGGCACACCTCCCTTGTGCTATAAGTACTATCATTTGGCAGACCGACCAAAGTCAAGTCAATCACACCACATCCCTTATATAGAAAATGATTTTTGTGTGCATCCATTAATGACATGGACTTTACAGGTGCTCTATGAATAATCCACATATATTCATTAAATCTACTTCCATCTTATAATACAAAGCTAAAAGGACACAATGACGACACAAATAAAGATAACACAAAACAGAGAACCCCCTTGTGCTATCTGTGTCCTGTGATTGCAAAGCTGGACTGGGAGACGTGTCCTCTGTGTCCTGATGCTGTCCTAGATGTAGGTAGGTGGAATGAGTGACACGAGTGACATGATGAGTTGTATGGTGTCACTGGTAATAGCTGGCAGTTTCCAATGGTGATTGATGAAAAACCCGAGCGCAGACATAAGTCAAACATGGTGTTATGCATTTGTGTGTCATGTAGATGTTTAAAGTGACACTAAACTCAGCAGTTAAATCTTACAAATGCATTCAAGTACCTGAACAATTAACAATATTGGACTTTAGTCATATATCATAGATCCTCCAGTCATCTCTGAATTGGTGCCAACACTGTATTGGTGCCAAGGAAGGATCCTTCTGAAGGTTGGCTACTTTTGTTCCCCATTGCTCCTGTGTGTGTTGTAAAGTAGTCACCACTCCAAGCTCGCTCCTGTGATGGACTACAATCTCATGTCACAGAATTTGTCTGTAGTTGTGTGTATCTGTCCGTGTTTTTGAGGGCCCGTTCACACTGGTACAGTGTATTAATCGAACAGTCCTGTGCCATTAATGCACTGTACTATGCAATCACACCTACTATGCGTTCTGGTGCTGGAGGTGCATTGTGTTGCCATTTATTTGAATGGCACCCCGAACACAGCTCAATTGCCTGCACCGAAACACGCGGTACTGCAATGCAGTGCCACTTGGGTTGCGACTTAATGAACAAGGACAAATGTGGCTCCTGAGGTTTCACAGGTTGAGAACCATTGCTTTAGACTAAATCTTGTCATACACTGTACGAATTTCAGACAGGTCTTAATGAGCCAACAAAATGTCATTCATTGGGTGGCCCTGTCGGCTCGCCTTCTGTTCCGTCTGGAATCCTTCGATCAGAAAATCAAAGGAAGCGGTCGGCAAATAGTGACAGGAACCAATCAGTTGTCACAATACAATAGCCCAGCGGGAGATTCATCCATCCACAATGTTTAGCATGGATGGAGGAATCTGTCTTATTTTTTTGTTAAGCTCACAGGTTAAACGAAAAGAACAACTCTGGGCAGAAACAAAAATAACCCCTGCAGTGGGGCTACAACTGCACTGTAAGGGTTAATTGCTCCTTTCATTTAGGGTGTAGAATAACAAAGCAATACTCGCCCGATCCTCGGTCCCTGCAACCTTTCTCCCCTCTGGAAAGTCCCTCAGCGTCCTCACGTCCAATACACTGCATTCGACGTGATGACTCGCAGGTCTTTAGACCGCTGGAATGAAGGGGGAGATAGTTATTGATTGCAGAGACACACTGGAGGTCTTGCGCTGCTTGTGTGCTGTGCGGGGCTTTTAGTGTCTCTGCACCTTTTAAGGAGGAATGTGTTGCCTCTAGGCATACCTGCCTTCAATCTATTTATTGCTGTGTATGTACCAGGATGAGAGCTTAGTTAGATTAGGGACAACACTATACACAGGGGTCTTGATGGGGCAGTGGGGCTTCAACATAGATTTGCAAATATATGCGAACAACTAGGGATGCACCGATACCAATACTAGTATTGGTGCCGATACCGAGTATCTGACCAAGTACTTCTTCTCGCTCAAATGCTCCGCTACCTTCCCTGATACTGGAACTTCCGGTCAGATGAAGATTTCCTCTGACCAGCAGTGCCGTAGGGGGACATGGAGCCGGCTTACCAGGCAATCATGAAGCCGGGCAGCGAGTAATGAACGCGCCCCCCCTGTCTTCCTGATTGGGTGGGAAGCTGGCTCGATGCTGATTGGCTTTTCCTGGTTTCCTGGCCAATCACATTCGAGCTGGCCAAACAACATGGAGTTGGCTTTCCGCGCAATTATGGAGCCGAGTGGCATGTCATTACCCACTGCCCAGCTTCCTGATTGCCCGGGAAGCTGGCTCCATGCCACCGGAAGCACCGATATCGGTACTCGGTATCGGCAAGTACCGTAAGCAAAAAATCAGTATTCGTCCCGGATGCCAAAAACGGTATCGGTGCATTCCTACTAACAACACCTCCTATTTTCAACACTTAGGGGTGTTTTTTTTTTAATACAGCTATTTGTAAACAAATCACAGAGTCATTTGCCCTGAGAATCTTTGTGAACGTTTGTTATGTGCGAATAGAAGCAAAAATGAATCGCATGTAATATTTGGAAAACACCACATTATGGCCACTGGATGGCGCTGAGGAGCATAGGAAATAAGTACTTACCGGTCATAATGCAGTATTACATTACATTTGACCTGAAAAGAAAAAATCCTGAGTGTGTTAGTTTTTTAGTCTTTTCACACATAATGAACGTTCACAGAGATTCACAGGCTGAATGGCGTTATAAATGGTTTATAAATAGGCCCCCATAGTGTTTAAGGAGTACTGGCTATTTTTGCTTTGGTTTTATACGGTGCCACTGTTGGTCGCGCACCCTACTACACTGATTTTATGGAATTGTGCTGGACAGCGTGTTGTATGTCAGGTTTCTATTGCTCTCTGTGTCCCTGTCGGGGAGATTCACCCTGGTGAGCATTATCACTAAAAGTAAAAGAACATCCCAAATTTTGGGTTGTCATCAGAACAGGAATATATGGGAAATCTTCTGATTGGGACAGTTCTGGTGACCTTGGTGACCAGCAGGCTTTTTGCTCTCTTTAAAGGGATTTCCTCTCACTTCCTGTTGTGGCTGTTGGACAGGAAGTGTAGGGAAATCTCCCCAATGGGAGACAGATGGCAAAAAAAGTTAATGGGTTAAAGCCGTCCCTTACTTTATTTTTATTTTTTTTAAATAGTTTGGGCTTGAGTTCTACTTCAATCTTCAATGAGTGATGCAACATGTCAAGCAATACACAGAACCATGCAAGCATACAATGCATCCACTAGAGCCTTGGTTCTCAACTGGTGGGTCGTGACCCAAAAGTGGGTCGCGACCCCGTGTTCAGTGGGTCGCCTCATGCCTTCCACTTTTCTTGGCGAGAGGCTTTCCAGCCTCCTTGTAGTGCAGCAATATCAGTTCTCCCACTGAGCAGCCATTCAGAATATGCTGCCTGGAACTGAGTGTCAGCTTGAGGTGGGGTGCACTGGTGGTATGGCTGCCAGGGAGCTCCATCCATACATGCATTGCTTATAGCTCCCTTGCATATCCTGTAGCGGTGCCTGGACTGGAGTGACAGGGTGTGCATGGGAACTGTACAAGCAATGCACATATGGATGGAGCTCCATTACAGCACAGCAGCCCACACTGCCGTGTGTTCCATTGCAGTGGAACGTGGGTTGCGACTTAATGACCGACGACAAATGTGGGTCTTGAGGTTAGACAGGTTGAGAACCACTGCACTAGAGGAAGGTTTTCTTCTATTGTGTAATATACGCCTTTAACAGGAGCAATAAACTTTGTCCTTGGCCTTTTTATACGTTTTATAAACACTCTTCTATACCACAATCTGTTCCCTTTATGAGGGACATAACATATTTGTGGGTTACAGCTCTGGTATTGCTTTGACTATACTGTATGTGGAACGTGAGAGACAATACTGAGCTGTACATGCAAATAAATACAAGTATCACATAAAGTACTCAACTGTTTTTTGTTATGAGTGCAATTATATAGCTACTATCCCTCTGAGTCTACAGCACATGTGTCAAATTCAAGGCCCAGGGGCCGAATCCCGCCCACAAGGCCATTTCCTAGACTTCTACTTTCAGATCTAGGTATTAAGTTATTACTAAAACCAGTGATAATCGAATGCAGAGGCAATTATGATAAAGATTAGATACATTTATATAGTCTTACAGATACAACCGGCCTTTTGAGGGCAACCATAATGTTGATGCGGCCCACGATTAAATTGAGTTTGACACCCCTATTCTACAGCAACACATGACTAACATTCCCAGTTATCTGGTGGTCTCTCTTACCTCAGTGATCAGGAGTAAAGATGGTTGCAAACATTAAAACGGGAATGGCTAAGATAGTTTGACTTGTAGATCTTAAAGGAGAACTATGAGATGAGTGATTTTCACTCACCTCATAGTTCTAGCCGACCTGTGACAATGAGACTGTCACAGGTCGGCTCAGTAGATCGGGAGGTGAGCGAACACATACCGGGTTCGCTCACCTCTCGATCCTGTCACGGCTCTCTGCTGTGACAGGGGGAGGGGCTGGATTCCCCTCTCCCCGCTCCGATCTGCCAGCGCTGACTGGTGGAATGGGAGGGGGCGGGTACAGCTGGCTCTGCCTCTAGATAGGCAGAGCCAGCTGTCACTCACGCAGCTGGGCGGATCTCGACGTCAATGTCGGGATCCGCTCCGGCGTCTCAGTATACCGCGAGCTGTAGCTCGCGGTATACTGAGCTTAGGGTAACGGGAGGACGCTAGTTTGTGTCCTCCCGTTACCCTAAGGAGAACTATGGGGAAAAACACTGACCCCATAGTTCTCCTTTTTAAAGAGCAACATCTGGGTGCCTCGCCTTCTAGAGCTGAAATGGATAAGTCATGTGGTGTCATTCACGTGGGGCGCGTTGCTCCGTACATTGTAGAGGGCCGTTTTATGATGTGCCCAGAGCTGCAGGAAGAAGCATGCAGGCAGCTCATGCAGTCTATGGAGATGTAGGAGTTGTGCCGCTGCATCCCGCAGCTCCAAGTTTTGATAGTCGCACACAGATGGTGTACTGACCTGGATGCATCCTGTATGAGTCTGAGGCCGTACACCGTCTGTGTGCTGCTGTGGGAAGCAGCATGTGAGGGTGCACAGCTCCTGCATCTCTATAGACTTATATGTGCTGCCCGCAGCTCCGGGTGCATCAAAAAACGGCCCAACATGCTGAGGCCTAAAACTTTTTGAAATGAAGCAGGTTTGATCCACATCCCTTTGGTTCATGTGCTAGATATAACACCAAGGGTTTTCACACAACTTTCACCTAAGGTTCATACTTTTCTTATTCGGTTCAACTGTAAAATAAAAGCTGTGCGATTCTTGTGTAAAATTGTTTTGTAAACGGACCTCCAAATGTGTCCTGATTTGGAAATGTTTGTCTGCGGGTACTCTATGTGGTTGTTTGATTATAAAATACAAACATTCCATTTTCTCTAGTCAAAGAAACGGGGTCTTAGCGTTGAGGAGAAAAGATCGAAGATGTTGGAAATATTTTTTGAAAAGGTATGTGTGTTTTTGCTTCTTTCATTATTTATTGTCATTGTTTATAAACGTAGCTTCTTGTGTGCAGAACTTGTATAGAGACCTGGCTAGGGACCTAAAGGTCAAGGCAAAGCAGCAACTGCGCTAAATGCATGGCTGCTGGTGTCTGGAGAGAAAGCGGTGCAGATGTACCGATGCCGCACACCACCAGGGTTACTTTTATTTATTTTTTAGAACTTGATTGAAATGTCACACTATATTTAATTTAGTTCTGCAGCCATAGCTCATTGCAATGTAATTGTACGGCGTTGCACCATACTACGCTGGATGAAGTACTGTATACAGTACTGATTAGAGGTGCACCGAAATGGAAATTTTAAAACCGAAATAAAAAAAAATGTTAGGCCGAAACCGATACCGAAAATGGTTTTTATTTTTTCAATTTTTTTAAATATTTTATTTATTTTTTATAAACTTTTAAATTTTTTTTA
>NW_017308111.1:39281-54267 GCF_000935625.1 Nanorana parkeri | reverse complement strand
TGAGTACGGCATACAGTACTGGTGGTGTGAACTGAGACATTTGAGCACGGCATACAGTACTGAGACATTTGAGCACGGCATACAGTACTGAGACATTTGAGTACGGCATACAGTACTGGTGGTGTGAACTGAGACATTTGAGCACGGCATACAGTACTGAGACATTTGAGTACGGCATACAGTACTGGTGGTGTGAACTGAGACATTTGAACACAAGGCTATTACCTTGTCAGTGCGTTGAGGCTGCACTGGAAAGGGCGGCCATCACAGCTGCAAACCCTCTAGTGTGAATCGGCCCTTATAGGATATTTTCATACAGCATTTTCATTTCACTCATGATGCTACAGGTGAAAGAGTTAATGACACTAAACTCAAGAATTAAATCTTAAAAATGCATTCAAGTACCTTAACTATTAATAAAAATGTATCTTATTTGTGTATCTGTATATAGCCAAATCATCTCCAAGTTAGTGCTGACACTGTCCTTCCTGCTGGAGGGTGGCTACTTTGTTCCCCAGCAGTTTGTACTTTGTTCCCCACCGCTCCAAGCTCACTCCTGTGATGGACTACAATCTCAATACAAATGATTGAAATAAACATGAGATTGTAGTCCATCACGGGAGTGAGCTTGGAGCGGTGGCTACTTTACAACACATTGACCATGGGGAACAAGAGTAGCCACCCTCCAGAAGGAAGGGCAATGTCCGCATGAGAGATAATTTGAGGATCTACAGCAGTTAAGGTACTTGAATGTATTTTTAACATTTAGCTCCTGAGTTTAGTGTCACTTTAATATTAGATTATTGATTTTTATATAAACACGGATTCCCTTGTTGAATACGGTGGTATGGCAACTCAGTGATCATCTGAACTCGCTTGTGTTGCTTTACAGACTGCAAACACTTGCCAGTCTCATACAAGTACTTCTAGTTGTGACTGGGAAGATGACACTGCAATGAGTCATATATATTTAGTATACCAACCAATCACTAAAAATACCACCTAAATTATTTGTATCCATTTCTATTGTGCCATGTGACACAGACCTTTTAGGTGCGTTACTGGTGGAAATGTACTAATGGACCATGTGTGATGTAGTACATTTTTAGCTACATCATTATCAGACCATAAGGGCATATGGTCAATGGCTACCAGTAGTGTTTTTAGGTCATCACAGATAACAGAGTTTGTTTTAGTCAAACAGGCCGACAAGCCAATCAATTGCAATCACTGTTTGGGTATTCTGACAGCAGCGGTTACAACTGTTAGAATATAGTAGCCAGCAGGGAATGCCATGGATGGGGGAATCTAGGGCTGAATGAGGAAAAAGCAATTACAGGATTATTCACAAAATGGTGAAGAGTTTGGAGAAGACAGGAGAAGTGAACAATCTAGGACAACATAGCTGATTTGGAAACATTCTCCAATTCCTCTCACTTTCCAGTTCAGCCATGTTGTCCTAGATTGGTCACTTCTCCTGTTTTCTCCAAACTCTTCACCCTTTTGTGAATAGCCCTGTGGGTGTATGGCCAGCTTTTGCGTATGTAATGAGTAGGGATGCACTGATACCAGTTTTTCGGTGTAGAGTACCGATATTTTGCTTTCAGTACTTGCCGAAACAGAGTACCGATATCGGTGCTTCCGCTGTCATGGAGCCGGCGTCCCGGGCAATCAGGAAGCCGGATCCATGTTGTTTGGCCGGCTCGATTTTGAAACCGACTTCCCAGCCAATCAAGAAGCCGGGAGGCAGGTCATTACTTGCCACCCGGCTTCCTGATTGCCCGGGAAGCCGGCTCCATGTTTCCCTTTGGCACTGCCAGTCAGAGAAAATCTTCCTCTTTCCAAGAGTTTCCAGTATCAGGGAAGGTATCGGAGCATTTGGGCGAGTACTAGTACTTGGTCAAATACTCCGTAGCGGTACAGATACTAGTATCGTTATCGGGCATCCCTCGTAATGAGTATTCCCCTATGTGTATTCATAAGTGTAAAACACATGCAAAGAACACATCTTGCGCTTGTTCTATGATTTAATGGACGTGCGCATTTCCAACAAAACTCACATTACAACGCTGTAAACATTTCTCCAAACTGCACCGCACAAAAACATGAAGATGTACATAAAGAGGAACTCCAGTATGTAACATGTTTACCCTTGCAGTGGGGCTACCCCCTGCACTGCAAGGGTTAAGTGCTTGTTTATCTCTATGGGCTTGAATAAAACAAAAATATTCACCTGATTCACCTCGGTTCAACCTTGCTGCTACAGCGGTCACAGCAGCCTCTTCTTCCCCCGGGCTCCGGTAGTCTAAGCTCCGCTGATGTCATCACATCTAATGCAATCCATTCACCTGTTTTATACGTGAGGACGGCAAGGAAAATACCACAGCCGGAGCGCAGAGGGAGAGAGGTGAGCACTCGCCGCCACAGGACAGAGGATCAGGTGAGTATATAATTTTGTTTAGGGCCCCTAGAGAAAAACGAGCAGTTAACTCTTGCAGTGCAGGCATAGCCCCACTGCAAGGGTTAACTTTTTGCATACCTGAAGTTCTTCTTCATCATGTGTTTTCCTTGCTTTTTTAATGTGATTTTGCAAAAGCATAATGCATATGGTATTTGTATTACTGTTTATTAAATGTTCTACCTTACAGAGGACCTGCTGATTCTACTGTACACACTTTATATTCGCTATTTATGTAACAAAATTCATAAGGCTTAAAGAACTCCAGGAGTTGTAAAACTTAACCCTTGCAGTGGGGCTACCCCTGCACTGCAAGGATTAACTGCTAGTTTGGTCTAGGAGCTAAACTAAAGAAGAGATACTTACCTGATCCTGGTTTCCATCTGGCTTCTAGACTGGTACCTGCAGCCTCTTCTCCCCCAAGTCAGGCAGCCTAAGGCCCTATGATGTCATACAAGTGCATTAGACATGAGGATGCTGAGGGACATGCCACCTCCGGAGCAGGGCGGTGGAGGGAGGTCTGTTGCTGACAGCATCAGGATCAAGGATCAGGTGAGTATATCCTCTTTATTCTGGCCCCTAGAGAAAAACGAGCAGTTAACTCTTGCAGTGCAGGGGTAGCCCCACTGCAAGGGTTAACTTTTTGCATACTTGAATTGATCATGCATTTTCCTTGCTTTTTAAATATGTGTTTAAAAACTCATGACAATTCACAATTAAAAAGACTTCCTTTAACATTATAGTTGTTGGTTTTTTTAAATGTCTCTCTGTTTGTTATGTCTATTTGTAATCTGAATGGGGGAGGCTGCTGTCTAATCACTGACAAAAACATTGTCCTTTTTTATGCAAACAGAAAGATGTATTCCAACTGAAGGACCTGGAGAAAATCGCCCCAAAAGAGAAAGGGATTAGTAAGTGTTTCTTCAGTAATGCAATGGGAAGAATTACAGAGACACTAAACTCGGGAGTTAAATATTAAAAATACATTCAAGTACCTTTTACTTGTAACAATACTGGTCCTTATTTGTGTATCACTCGGCTGTAGATCCTCAAATCATCTCTGAATTGGTGCTGACACTCTCCTTCCTTCTGGAGGGTGGCTACTTTTGTTCTCCATGTCCCCTGTGTGTGTGTTTTGGAAAGTAGCTACCGCTCCAAGCTCACTCCTGTGATGGACTACAATCTCAATAGAAATAAGTAAACTAAACGTGAGATTGTAGTCCATAAGCAGAAGCCCTCCAAATTCCTTCTATGCAAACAGTGTTCTTCTTAAAGCAGCTCTGTTATAGCCCAAAATAACCAAAACAAGTAAAAGAAGAGATATAATACCTATGCTACTGCCTGTGCCACTAAATTTAATCCTGTCGCGGAGCTATGATGGCTGAAGAAGGCCCAACATCCAACACACACTTCTGAGTATATTGAATACTTGAAGCTGCCATCTCAGGAGATCCCTGCTCCTTCTGAGCCACGCTTGTCCACGCTTCAATCATCGCTCTCAAAGTGGAGTGTGGACAGCAGGGCTGTGGCCCTGACCTCCCAAGCCACGGCGAGTCCTGACGGCGGTGAGTCGCATGTGTCCCGGGATATGGAAATTCTGGACATTGGGGCCTTGCCCCGCTCCTTACCCACTAAGGCGGGCATTGAAGCTTTGGTGGCAAAAATAGAGGAGACTCACAGCCGGGAAATCCAGGAACTGCGACAGGAGGTTCATCAACTGACTACAAGAGAGAACAAGGAAGATGCATGCTCTGCGGCAGTAGAGGCGAGACTCCCATCTTTGGAGGCCTTCCGGGACACTCAAGTACGTTGGTTCTAATATTTGCAGTTACATATGGAAGGCTTGGATGACAAGTGGCTTGGGGGTATTCCAGAGGCTACAGGACCGGAGAATGTCCATGATACAGTGGTGGCAATCTTTAACAGACTGCTAGGTAATCCCACTTCTATTTCGATCAATCTGGAGATTAAATCGGATCTGTCTACTTTTTTTGACTGTAACGACACCACGGACAGTGACCCTATTACTGTATGGGAGGCACATACGGCGTACGTTCGAGGTACATTTGTTTAAATGGGCTCCAAACTGAAGAAAGCACAGGTTGAGCGTTTGTTGACTGATATACACCGTTGGGAGTCTCTTCATAAACATTCCTTGGCACAATCGGTTCTTGTTGAATTGACAACTCAAGTCGTGATGTCTTACCAAAGCAAGGGGTCTACTGACTAGATGTAAACGTATTTATTACAAATTTGGTAACAAATGCAGTAGATCTCTAGCGAGAGCACTGGGATCTCAACTGAGTCAGTCCTGAGATAGTGTTCTAGTTTCTGTTCCATGGTTCAAGATAAATCTGATTAGGGTACAGCATTTTATTAAAAATGACAACTGGATTACGTTAGCGGTGCTATTGATAGATCAACAGTGGTCCCATCTGAGGTTCTGGAGTAAGGGAGAGTTATCACATTTCCTTCGCTCAGTCCCCCCACAAAGGACTATAACTGCCCTCTAACTGCATTTGAGAGAGAGTGTGACTTGCCACTTAGACACACAGTGTCCCTTTTTGTATACCATGTGGAACTCTCCTGCCAAGGATTTTGCTCCCTCCTTTGTTGGTAGATGGGAGCAAGTACTGGGGATCCAATTCATATCTGATCAGAAGGATAAGCTTCCTATCTACATCCATAAAACATGCATTTGTACTAAATATCAGGAATTAGGCTACAAGATTCTTACCCACTGGTATAGGACTCCAGCAGTACTTCAATCGCCTTATGCCATCCTCTTACATTATAATGAAATCCCTAAAACGACGTATTTGAAATCTGTTCTTCCACACATGATAAATGCTGTGAGAAGCTGCATACCGACTTTATGGAGGAAATCCCACCCTCCTTCCATTGCCATGTGGCTTAACAAGGTTAATGAGCTTTGGCACATGGAGGATCTGATTGCGTCTAAAAAAGGGACAATGGATACAATTCATAAGACTTGGTTTTATTGGATAGAGTTTGTTTCCTCCCTGCAGTTTGCTACTTAGCTCACATCTGCCCCATCAGATGACCTTTAAAACATGGAGGGTGTGCTGGTGTGTCCCATTCCTTGGGGTTCCTGCCATTGGGGGAGGAACTCACTCTTCCCCTTATTCCTTTCTCCTAACTCCTCTTCTCTCCTTCCATGACTTATTTATTCTTTTTCTTTTCCTTTCTCTCTTCTTTCTTTGTCCTTCACTATTATATTCCTTTCTCTTGTTCTTCATTTTGCTTGTTTTTGATTTTGTTTCTTTGGTCTATTCCACATGACCATTCTCTTTTAGGCTCTTCCTCACTTTCACTTTTGTACTGACTTATGATATAAGGGTTTGTGTTGGACTTTTAATCAGTAGTTGCCGCAATTAACCTCTTAAGTTGTGGTCCCATGAGGTGAGGGGTATGGTCGCTTACTGCCTATCTTTTGTTTATTTAGAATCTTTAATAAAACAATATAAACCTTTAGGGTCTATGATTTTGTATACTAGGGTCGTTGTATTTGGTTGCAAATTTACACTACGGTACGGTGGCTTTACCATTGTATCTTTATTTGGATCCTTTATCCTTAATAAAATGGAATCCTAACAAAAAAAGGAATATCTCCCCGCATGTAAACATGGCTAAACCCCCAGAAAGGCAGGTACATCTAAATCCTTGGTTCTCAACTGTTGGGTCGTGACCCTGTGTTCAGTGGGTCCCCCTGTGTCTTCCACTTTTCTAGGTGAGAGACTCCTCAGCCTCCCCCTAGTGCAGCACTGGCAGTTCTTGTGCAAAGCAACTATTCAAAATATGCTGCTTGATACCAAGTGTCAGCTTGAGGTGGGGTGGGCTAGGGCTATGGCTGCAAAGGAGCTCCATCCATAAGTGCATTGCTTACAGCTCCCTTGAGTGTCCTGTAGAGGTTCCTGGACCGGAGTGATGTCACATTCTGGCTCCTAGCACCTCTACAGGGTGCGTAAGAGAGCTGTACAAACAATGTACATATAGATGGAGCTCTGTCACAGCACAGCAGCCAACACTGAACCCCAGGCTGAGGATCCACTGCAGTACTCGTACGGTAGGGAGACTGGTTGGATTTACAAAAAATATATATATTTTTTATTATTTTTTTTGGAGTGCTTGTGTGAGATTGTCTCTGGTTGTGTCTGTCAGTGTTTTTGAGGGCCCATTCACACTAGTACAGTGCATTAATCGCACAGTCCCGTGTAACTATTGCACTGTACCGGGCAATCGCACCTACCACACGTTCTGGTGTGAGAGGTGCATTGCCATTCAAGCCAATCTCCCACCCACAGTTCTATTGCCTACATCAGAACGTGTGGTACCGCAAAGCCATGCGTTCCATTGCAGTGCAACTTGGGTCGCGACTTAATAACCAAGACAAATGTGGGTCCTGAGGTTACACAGGTGGAGAACCACTGCTCTAAATGAAGAAGGAAGTGATCTGGGAACCATAAAGTTTGGTTATACTTCTTGTATAATTTCTCCCGTCTTTAAATAACCTAAACGCTGGAGTGCGAATGTAGCCTAACAAACACTGTTGTTCATTTTATAACTCGTTATAGTTTTAACATATATATTGTTAATTGTCTTGGTTAGACATTTTTGCAGTGTTTGGAAACCACGTACCAGTAGTTAAAATTCCCCATAAATTACTGTATGAAGTGTGGAACACTTTAGCAATCCATGTTCTCGTTTTTTTGTGTTTTTTTTTTTTTTTTTATATTGGAAAGATGAACTTTAACTTGCCATGAATGTTTTTGAGTGGCATTGCATTCTGCACGGAGTCATATTACTGTCATAGTCCTATTGATGTGCACCTTCTTGACCGATGAGAGCAATGGTGGATTAAGTAGTTGCATTATGTAAATCTATTACATTTCCACAATTAATAAGGATAATTCTTTTTTTTTTTAACTTTTTTCAGCATCCATGTCGGTGAAGGACGTCCTGCAAAGCCTGGTGGACGATGCTATGGTGGATTCCGAGCGCATTGGGACCTCAAATTACTTTTGGGCTTTTCCCAGTAAGGCTCTTCATAGTCGAAAGAGAAAGCTGGAGACCTTGGAAAGCCAGGTAATTCTGACACTATCCTGCTATAAAGTATGTGCAGATGTAGTATTACACTACTAAAAAAAACTTTAAACTGAGTGCATTCAGGCAGATTTTTTTTTTTTCTAGATTAAACAAAATTTTAGTGTGTGAATGTTGATGAAGGGTGGTGAACATTTCTGAGCATCTCTTAGGGCTCATGCACACAGGGAGCAAATAGAGGCATTTTGGCATACAGTGTAAAATACTCATGTGTTTGCGGTGCCCGGGAGTCCCAACTGCTGTCTTTTTCTGTCCATAGCAACGTATGGACAGTAAAGGCTGTATACTGGTATATGTGTGTAAATGTGTGTAGCATTTATACATGCATGGGCGTAAGTTCCCACATTTTTAAATGCTGGTGCTGATGTTTACACACATACATATCTCTGCGGGGGGGAATTTATCAGAATCTGGAGCAGTTATCCATGGCAACCAATCAGTGTGTTTCATTTTCGAATCTTAACTAAAACTGAAGAGAGAAGCTGATTGGTTACTATGGGCAACTGCTCCTGATTTTTTTCTGCTTCAGTTTTGATAAATTCCCCTCTGTGTTTTCAATGCATTAAATGTCAACCTGTATTTTACTCACTCAAGATGGCCACCTCCTCCTTCCTTGTACTGTACTACCAGATGTGGGGTAGCACGAGATCCTTTCCTTTTTCTACCACAGTTCACTGATCAGGTCGTGCTTTCACAAAGGCCCAGTAGGGCTGAAACAGAGTAGATGTTGCTTTTATGGACTTTACAGTATGAAATAAAGATACATTTGGAGGAGATTCTTTGTTTGCTGCCATCCTGCTGCAAACTGATGTAAATCCTTGGAAGGTGGATTGTGGCTTTGCACCATGGTGGCTAAGTGCGGGGTGTAATGGGAGGTCAGAGCGGTATACTCCAGGACTGAGCACAGTGATCAATGCCTAAGCATTGTCGTGTGGGAGGTGTATGTGTGGGGGAAGGAGTCCTTAGACTTGTGTAAGCTCTGACTCAGGGCTAGATAGGGGGCTTTTTCTTAGGGCTAGATAGGGGGCTAGATAGGGTGCCTTTTTATCAGGAGTTATAATATATCCATGAGAAATGCCTCCTATTATATTCTCATTAGACAATGTATAGAAACTCCATGTTAACATCAGTAGTGGCATGTTTAGGAGCAATGACCTGTATGTTAAAGAGGAACTTAAGGAATTGTAAAAATGAACCCTTGCAGTGGGGCTATCCTTGTACTGCAAGCGTTAACTGCTCATTTTTCTCGAAGCCAGAATTAAGATAATATTACTCACCTGATCCTTGGTTCTGCTGCTGTCAGCAAGAGACCTCTCCACCTCCCTGCTCCGGAGGTGGTATGTCCCTCAGCGTCCTCATGTCTAATGCACTTGTATGACATCATAGGTCCTTGGACCTAGGGCTGCAACCAACTAATCGATAATGAGAATAGTTGTCAACTATTCTCATAATTGATTAGTTGGTTGGAT
The DNA here is from genome assembly GCF_000935625.1 of Nanorana parkeri. Lineage (NCBI taxonomy): Eukaryota > Metazoa > Chordata > Amphibia > Anura > Dicroglossidae > Nanorana > Nanorana parkeri. The sequence continues at coordinate 45,216 of NW_017308111.1, read as the reverse complement.
CCCCTGGCGCTCTCCTCCACGCTGGGAGGAGGGCACAGCAAGCAGTGGGCGGGTGCAATAGCCAGCCTGCTATTGCAATTTGAAATGGCCAATAGCAGGCAGGCTATTGCACAAGCCCACTACCTGCTGCATTTAAATTTAGCTGCCGTCTGTGGAATCTTGCCACTGGCAGCTGTCACTCCCTGGCTGAAGCTATTTAAGTGCCATGTGCTTACAATACAAATAATAAAAAAAAGCAAAAAGGTGGGAAATAAGTAATTTTCAGTTTCGGCCTGACAAATTCTGCTGTAGGAGGTGCTTTGCAGTGCCATTCATTTCAATAACACCCCAAACGCACTTCCCACCCACAGTGTGATCACCCGCACTGGAACGCACAGTACCGCAATGCCGTGTGTTTCAGTGCAGTGCGATTACAAAAAATTGTGCATGCAGTTTTATTCTGCAGTAAACTTTGTTTGTAACGCTGCATTTGTGTATTTAGTTTAAATTAAGGATGGTGTTTATGTAATTTTTTTATCCGATTAATCGAAAAAATAATTGACCAACTAATCGATTATGAAAATAATCACTAGTTGCAGCCCTGCTTAGAGCGCCCCACTTGGGCGAGAAGAGACTGCAGGTACCAGTCTAGAAGCCAGATGGAAACCAGGATCAGGTAAGTATCTCTTCTTTATTTTAGCCCCTAGACCAAAACGAGCAGTTAATCCTTGCAGTGCAGGGGTAGCCCCACTGCAAGGGTTCATTTTTACAACTCCTGGAGTTCTTTAAGCCTTGTGAATTTTCTTTTCAGCCAAAAAAATGGGCTGAAAATCTCGGCTTATACTCGAGTATATACGGTATATATATTTTTATAAATAAAGCAGGGGCTTGCTGCACAAAATGTTAGCATGCTTTGACTGTCGAGGGTTTACCTTGTTTCCCTGAAAATAAGACACTGTCTTATATTTTTTCTCCCCCCCCAAAAAAAACACTAGGTCTTATTTTCGGGAGATGTCTTATTTTTTGTGCAACAAAATGAAAAAATACTGTCACACACAGTGTCGCATGCCTGCAGGCTGCAGCTGTCCTGGAGCTCTCCTCTCTGATGCCGTCCAGTGAGCCACCTCGTCGCACGGACCTCCAGTCAGAAGTTCCCTCACCTCACCTGACCTCACTCCGGCCCCACTGGCCATGCCGCTCTGTTCCGCTGCCTGCTGGGAAATGTAGTTTTCTGCCCGGCGGCAGCTCTCTCTGCGCTCTAAGCAAAAGCCGAGGCAGACAGGTGTGCGGGCGGACGGGAGCCGAGGCGCGAGGGTCAGTCCCTGCTGTGTATAGATTAAATGTTTTGCGGTCCTTGACATGTTTTATACATGCAGACTTCAAGAGACCAGCTGCTCATATAATTGAACGTTACTCTCGGACCCCTGGCTGGCTGCTTGGATGCAGCAATACATGTGAGCCCCCTATCACCAAACTAGGTCTTCTTTTCGGGGTAGGTCTTATATTACAGGAATCTCTAAAGATAGTTCTAGGTCTTACTTTCGGGAAAACACAGTAGAACGTCCTGCTTGTGTTAATCAGTGCATGGCCACTAGAGGGGGTGCTATATCCATAACATTATGTAAGAGGAAATGAAAATGGAGAAATGTATGACATAATAGTGAAAACTATGTTCTTTGGCGGCTGTCTTGTGGGTTGTTTAATGTCCGTAAAATGAACTGGAACTCTTCTGTGGGGCAACTTCCCATTTGTGCATGTCTAATATAAAGTTGCTCATTATTTGGAGAAAAGCAGTTTCCTCTTTTCTAGGCACTGAATTCACAGCACGAAGCTCTTTTAGCTCTGCATTGAGGCATCTGTAGGCCTTTTACTTTTTAGTCGCATGATTTTGCCTAGGTGCTAAGAAAATAAATAAGTTATACTAACTCAAACAGCTGAGCCAGCTCTCTGTTTCTTTGGTCTCTGAAACCTGTCTTCTCCTACGCTGCAGCACTGGCTTGCTCCTCGGCGTCCTCACGTCTATACACAGTGTATAGAACGTGATGACTCGAGGATCCTTAGACTGCTGCAGCGGAGGAGGAGAGAGGCTGGAAGGACCGGTCTATGAAAAAACCGGCTCTATACATACCCGAGTATCGGGTATGTATAACTTTTTTTTATTTATTTTCCTCCCTAGACAAAAATGAGCAGTTAACCCTTGTGGGGGTGGCCCCTCTGCAATGGTTAATCAAAGATTTGCCCGGAGTTCTTCTTTAAGTGGCCCCTGATCGCAGAAAGCATCCCTTGTTAAGTTTGCTCCATGTATGGCCTCTCTTAGTTTTGTTAACATTATATGGATATTTGTCTATTACAGTCTGTGTTACCTAAGCACATCCTTCTTTATAAAGCTGTCTCATGCACAGATTAATACTTGGGTTTCTTTCCTAAGCCCCTGGCTGTCCATGTGTTTTATAAATTGTTACTTAGTCTGTAACTAAGCCCTAAGTTTGCTTAAGCAGTGATTTATGGGCACTTTTACATTTGCTTGTACAAATGAAATGACACATTTAAATGTATAGTTTCTTCGAAATATTTTTAGCTCCTGTAGTGGAGGGGTTTAAATACCCTTGGCCTGCAGCCTGATGCATAGCAAAGCCTTAGGCATTAACGCTTAGCTCTGTGTAGTGATATTGCTTTCCACTAATCCACGGCTCGTTGACCTTTTGTGATTTAAATGCTGCGCCCTATGATTCCAGGGCTAAACTTTTTGAAAGCATTACGGGAATGCCTATCTGGAGTAATGGCAATAAATTATGTTAGTACTCAGCAGTGTACTAATGTTTCTTTGAGAAGTTTGTCCCATAGCTAGACATGCACAAAATAACATTCTATTATTATTCAAGTCAGTAGGCTTACATCCGGTCATAGTGAAACCGCCCCCCAGAATAGATTGTCTGCAGCTAATCGGGAAGTGGTAACTAACAAAAGAAGAAATGTTTAAATATAACTGGTTCTAGTGGAAACGCATTATTTCTTGCTTAGAGCAAAATCTTATGTGATCAGTGTAGAGCAGTGGTTCTCAACCTGTTAAACCTCGGGACCCACATTTGTCCTCGGTCATTAAGTCACCACCCAAGTTCCACTGCAATGTTCCCTGTTGCAGTACTGTGCTTTCCGGTGCAGGCGATCGAACTGTGGGTGGGAGGTGCGTTTGGGTTGCCATTATGGAAATTGGAGTGGATCCTCAGCCTGGGGTGAAGTGTGGGCTGCTGAGCTGTGATGGAGCTCCATCCATATGTCTATTGCTTGTAAAGCTCCCGTGCGTGCCCGGTGCCAGGAGCCAGAAAGTGATGAGCTGTAAGCAATGCACGTGTGGATGGAGCTCCCTCGCGGCCATAGCCCCACCTCAAGTCGACACCGGGCATCATATTTTTGAATGGCTGCTCGGTGCGAGAACTGACTTTGCTTGTCTAAGGGGAGGACAAGGATACCTAGAAAAGTGGAAGGCATGTGGCGACCCACTGGACATGGGGTCGCGACCCACTTTTGGGTCACGACCCACCAGTTGAGAACCATGGGTGTAGAGGCTTTTTCTTGTAAAGATGTCATTTACTTGCACGGAATAGTCTAGTATTTGTGCATCATATACGGAATGCATAGGTCCCAACTGTGTCTCATTTGTTGGGACTTAGTCCATATACCCACTGCACTCAGACACTGCTATTATTATTATTATTATACAGGATTTATATAGCGCCAATAGTTTGCGCAGCACTTTACAATATAAGGAAGACATTACAGTCACAATACAATTCAAAACAAGATAGTAAGGAGGGCCCTGCCTGTGAGGGCTTACAATCTAAAAGGGAGGGGCAAGTGATACATGAGGAGGTAGCTGTGCGGGTATGATTGTTTGAGAAAGTGATTGTTCAGTGGTTAAGTTGAGGTGTGATAGGCTTCCCTGAAGAGATGAGTCTTAAGGGATCGCCTAAAGGCAGTCAGAGTGGGAGATAGTCGGACAGATTGGGGTAGAGAGTTCCATAGGATGGGAGAGACTCTAGTGAAGTCCTGGAGGCGAACATGGGAGTTGATGAGGGAGCTGGAAAGCAGGAGGCCTTGTGAAAAGCGTAGGGGACGGTTAGGGTAATAATTTGAGACCAGGTTGGAGATATAGCCGGGGCCAGAGTTGTGGATGGCTTTGTACGCGGTTGTTAATATTTTGAATTTTATCCTTTGCGCTATTGGAAGCCAGTGGGGGGATTGACAGAGGGGGGTTGCAGACACTGAGCGGTTGGTTAGGTGGATGAGTCTAGCAGCTGCATTCATGATAGACTGAAGGGGGGATAGCCTGTGTAGTGGAAGGCCAATGAGGAGGGAGTTGCAATAGTCCAGACGAGAGATAACAAGGGAGTGGATGAGTAATTTTGCGGTTTCCTTGGTGAGGAAGGGGTGTATTTTGAAGATGTTACGAAGGTGAAGGCGGCAGGATTTGGATAGTGATTGGATGTGGGGAAGAAAGGTGAGGTCCACTATTCCAATGTGATAAGATGGGAGATTCGGTTGTCGGCAAATGGCAACCGCCTCGTCATAGGAACAAAAGCATGGAGACCGGCACTCCAATAGCTTATTAAGTACCTCTTTATTAATGTAGGTGCTCCGTAAGAAATACACTTAATGCAACGTTTCGGGACCGTGTCTTTGCTATGCAGCACATACGTTAATAAATAGACGTACTTAATCAGCTATTGGAGTGGCGGTGTCCATGCTTTCGTTCATTTGGTGGGACTGGCCCTATTTCCTCCCCATTTATCCCTCTTTTTGGTCTGATCTAAAGACCTCTTTAAGAAATGTACTATTTAACTACCAAACATGTTATACCACATTAAACCTTTCATTCAACCTGTAAATTATTTCATTTGTTATGTAAAGCTTCATGCTATAGTATTGCACATAAGGCGTGGGATCTGTGCATTTAGCCCCTGCTATTGCACAGCTAGATGATGTAGTGCATTGCCATTAATTCTGAATGACACCTCAACAAACCTTCTGGCGGGCACACGGCACTGCAATAGCGTGCATTGTGTCGCCGTGCTGTGAGAGAAAATAGTCCATACGTTATTTTTGTATTTATTTTTCCACTATTGCAATGCTATGCACACTATTTTGATTTCATTGCATGCCTGCTGGGAAGTGTGTTTGGGTGCCTTCAGAATGAAGTGCACTACACTGTGCGCTAAACGCACAGATCCCATGCCTTTAGCTTAACACACTCTGAACCGGCTTTTAACTTCCCTGGCGGTATGATTCTTTTGATTTTCGTTAATTTTTCGGCTCTATTTTTTTCGGATTTTTTTCGTTATTTTATTTTTTCCGTTTTTTTATTTTATTTCCCGCCGGTTCCGCCCCCGTGCGACGCGTACGCTCGCAAGGGACGGAACCCGGAAGACAGATGCCGGCGCCGGCCTAATCCTTCATGGTCCATGTAATGGGGTGTGATAAGAGTGTGTTCTTTGCCTACATACTTTGCATAGGCCTACAATATAAAACAACAAATGTCCATGAAAAACAATGTACCGCTTTGGGATGCTAAAATCCTGAATAATCATACCGCCAGGGAGGTTAAAGGTGTCCCTCTTTCTCATTTCAGAAAGTTGTATGGTAGGGAGAGGGTATATGTAAAACTTCTGAAAACTCAGAAACGATAAGAAATAAGGGTCAAGGGAGTTTACAAGGTTTTCCCACGCTGACCAATGGGAAATGCTTCTGAGCCTGGGCCAGGTCCCGGAAGGAAGACGCGCTTCTCATAGGTCAGCTTGGTCATGAGTGCAGGGCTGCTGTGGGGTGTACAGTGTGTTGCAAGGGGGGTTCCGCATACAGCTAAAATGTATAAATAGCATGGGCGGGCAGAGGTGGCGGAACACTCTGGGTACGTTAATTTTCTCGCATTTTTGTGAACAGATTCTCTCTCTCTCTCTCT
>NW_017308111.1:32884-39238 GCF_000935625.1 Nanorana parkeri | reverse complement strand
TATATATATATAATATTATTCCTTTAAATGATTTCATAGGTAAGGAAGTATATTAAGTGTTGCTGTAATAAAATGTAATTTCCTTGTAGGGATGCTTAAAGTGTATTCCCACATTTGCAGTCAAATCTGAGAAAACTCCACTATATGTTTATGTGTTACCATTCACACAGCATACCTGCATAATTTCAAACATTTCTCACCATTCTAGATGTTTCTTTGAAGCGGTTATTTTGGCAAATTGCAAGCTACTCTGAACAATCTAAAAGTCAAAGTGGAGGAGTACAAAGTGGTGACAGAGTGAGCCTCCCTCATTGACATACAATGTAGAACACCACCCTCTATATCTTTAACCCTTTGGTAAGGCAGACAGTATTCATATCTAGTTTACAACTGATAACGGATCTGCCAGCACAATACAGACAGGGTTCGTTATGGTAAACAATAACTCCCCAGCCCCTCCTTAACATTACATACCCTGTTTCCCTGAAAATAAGACCTACCCCGAAAATAAGACCTAGTACTATTTGTGGGAATTGCTAAAATATAAGACCTACTCCGAAAATAAGACCTAGTTGTGACCATTGCCAGGGCCGGTGGTGGCATAAGGGGGAACCTGAAGAGCCGCGGGAGAGAATCAGCAGTGCCAATGAAGCCAGCACTAGAGGAAGTGATGCGGCAGCACAGGGAGCAGATTCTTTAGCGCTAACTCCTGTCACAGGTGGAGTGATACCAAATGCACTCCGCCTGTGAGGAATCTATAGTGAAAGTGCGTTTCACTTTTTCTGGTTACCAAATTGCTCTTGGAAAGGTACGGCACCCCTGATTGCCCTGATCACCCTATTCTTAACTTTGCCATTTTGAATTATTTCATTTGGATTTGCATTAACTTTGGATTGTTATACATTAAAAAAATATAAAAAAATAAGACCCACCCCGAAAATAAGACCTAGTGTGTTTTTGTGAGCCAAAAAAAATATAAGACAGTGTCTTATTTTCGGGGAAACACGGTAGCAGGAGAAAACTTAAGTTTTCTAGTTTTCAAAAAAAGGTAAAAATGCAAGCAGCAATTTTTATATATTTGTAATAATAGGAACATGTAACAAAGATAAAATAGCTGTTATCCCAATTTGGCTGCAAAAGTGGAAATACACACACTTTGTGTATTAATGGAAGCTGCAGTCATCTGGAAACCATCTCTACATCTATATGACATCCTCTTTTTTTTTTTGGTTGTGGAAATTATGATAATGTTTATGGAAGATCTTTTGTCAAATGCTACACATTGTAAAGAATTTAAAGGGGCCTATTGCCTTCAATATCAAGAAAAAAACCTAGCTGCCTATATTCTTAAGTGTTTCAGGGTGAAAGAGCAGTGGGTATTGGAAAATAAGTGTAAATATACTGTATAAACAGTGTGTGTGCAATATATATAGATCTCTCTCTAAACCATCATATTACTCATTTGAAAAAAGAGGGTAATAAAGCAGAAGTGGTAACAACAAAACAAAGAACACCACAACGCTTTGTTGATTTAACCATTGCTCACATCGTCTCACAGCAGACTAAATTTAGGGTGGTTTACTTCCACTGCGTAGCTATAATAACTTTTGTTCCTTTAACTGAAGAAGTCAACAGGATGTCACTTTTCAGAGTTTAAATATCCTTTGATACCATATGAAGTTTTGTTCATCACAAGGGTATACATACCCCTGATGCTACAAAGTAGAACCAGTTGCAGAAGTCTGTTCATACGTACACATTAACAGTGTGAACACTGAAATAGTTGGGCTGTTTATGAAAAGCTCTGTTTCTAGAGCCCTTCAATAGGGCACAGTTATACCTTGGAGCTGTTATTATGCTATAATATGAATCAATGGGATAATTTTGGAATCCGTTGATCTCCTAGTGCTTTTTTTTGTTGGACTACATTTTCACATTGGTGAGAGGACCCTGATGGTTGTGGTGAGCTCCTGCTATGCAATCAATGGAACTGTGAGGCAATCCACAATATATTTATATGTATTTGAAGAAAAGACCTGCTGTAATCAAACTGTATCCATGCCCTATTCATAGATCATTCATTGTGAGACAAAGCATTCTGTGCTACATTACTTATAAAAATTATAAATAACATAATCCATAATATAAGTTTAGAATATGTAGAGGTGCATGCACGTGCATGCTATGGCACTGATGTGCTTCTGGAAGTTATAGATGAATAATCTGTTGTTCCTGTGTATTGCTACACATTCTCTTCCGCATTACATTACTAAATATGTGTCCGGAAAAAATTCTCATATATACGGTCAAACTAAAGCTAATTTCTACTTTGCCCATTTAGGACAAAGTAAGCAGTTTGCTGGATACTAGGCCCCCTTTGCTACTTGTACTTAAAACGACACTAAACTCAGAAGTTAAATCTTAAAGATGTATCCAAGTACCTTAACTATTACCAAGAATGTATCTTATTTGTGTATCGCTCAGCTGTAGATCCCCAAATCATCTCTGAAATGGTGCTGACACTGTCCTTCCTTCTGGAGGGTGGCTACTTTTGTTCCCCATGGTCCCTGTGTGTGTTGTAAAGTAGCCACAGCTCCAAGCTCGCTCCTGTGATGGACTACAATCTCACGTTTAGTTTACTCATTTGTATTGAGATTGTAGTGTATCACGGGAGTGAGTTTAGAGCAATGGCTACTTTACAACACACACAGGGACCATGGAAAACAAAAGAAGACACCCTCCAGAAGGAAGGACAGTGTCGGCACCAATTCAGAGATGATTTGAGGATCTACAGCTGAGTGATACACAACAAGAAAAATACTCGACAAGAAGAAACAAAAGGAGGAGGAATCCTTCAATATCAGATTCTGTTCACAATATAAAGATGGGGCCTTCAAGATATCCAAGGTTTTGAAAAAACACCGGAGAGTACTTCTCTCTTCTCTCCAAGTCTCTCCCAAAAGTTCCCAATGTCATCTCTGGAAAACCCAAAGACCTACACAGCCTAAAAGCACACACCAAAGTAAAATCTATCAAGAGCTCCAATCAGGGTAAGGGCCTGTTTGGTCAAACAGGGCGTTTCAAATGTAATGTACACAGCTGTGGAGCATGCCCGTTTTTATGGCATAGAAAAACAAGTTTTGGGTTTCACTGACAGACGCTTCCCCATCAAACAATTTTGAAATTGTGCAACACAATGTCATATATGGCATCTTGTGCCCTTGTGAGAAATTATATGTGGGACGTACCTCCAGGGCATTGAGAGTCAGGTTTGGAGAGCACAAAATAAATATCCTCAGGGCCGGGTTCACACCACATAATTCCTACCCAGAAAGAGAGAGTCTTGAGGTGATACCATAGAATTTAGATGAAGGTGTTAGACATAGGAAGCTTTGCCACAGAGAAACATACTGAAGGGAATTGATCAAAACTGGAGCAGACAAATCTGGAGCAGCTGTGCATGGCAGCCAATCAGCTTCTCGCTTCAATTTGTTCAGGTAAGATTTGAAAATGGAAGAGAGAAGCTGATTGGTTACCATGCACAGCTGCAGCAGATTTTGCCTGCTCCAGTTTTGATAAATTCCCCCCACTGTATTTATTCTCTTAATAGCTTATCTCCAGCAAGTCTTAATGGGGGCAATTAATTTGTTTCATTGCCCCCATTGGCATAGGTCCACCCTCCTATTTACTGTGGAGTTCATGTCGCTATTAACACCATTTGTATCATTCTCGGTTAATATATTGTGGTCCATCCATATTTCTAGACTCCCCCATCATTATTATACCACTTCCCTTTATCCAGCTATTAACTTGGGTATTATGGGTGGTGATCAGTCCACCCATAATACCCAACACTGGGTGGACTGATCATCAGCCATAATACCCAAATTAATACAATAAAAAATTTTTGTAGTTTGCAACAGGTTTCATAATATGGTTTTTACGATTTTTATACTAGATTTTTTTTTGCAACCATTTTTTTTACGCTCTATTCTATCATTTGGACCATCTGGCATAATTGTGTGTGTGTTTTTATACATACACATATTTAATATTTGTATATGACTCCACATCTCTATTTCGATCCCAGTACTTTTAGGCATTGCCTTGTCTTTACTTTGAGCAGGCTTATACATACATTTGTGCAAAATTATATGTATGTAATATGTATATATACAATAAGGTTCTCATATATACTTATACACCACTCTATACAATCATGTCTATGAAGCACATGTTTTAACTTCTATATTTCCATTGTTTTGACTGTCATATCCCCAGATTTTTTTTAGTACACACGTACGCACACATGTACGCACACACACCGCTTTATTAGGCACACCTGTTCAATTGCTTGGTAATGGGGAAGAAAGGGGATTTAAGTGACTTCGAACATTGCATGGTTGTTGGTGCCAGACGGGCTGGTCTGAATATTGCAAAAACTGGTGATATACTGGGATTTTCAGGCACAACCATCTCTCGGGTTTACAGAGAATGGTCCGCAAAAGAGAAAATATCCAGTTAGCGGCAGTTGTGTCAATGAAAATGCCTTGTTGCTGTCAGAGGAGAATGGGCAGCCTAGTTCGAGATGATAGAAAGGTAACAGTAACTCAAATAACCACTCGTTACATCCAAGGTATGCAGAATACCATCTCTGAACGCACAACATGTCGAACCTTGAATCACATGGGCTACAGCCGCAGAAGACCACACCGGGTGCCAATCCTGTCAGCTAAGAACAGGAAACAGAGGCTACAATTCGCACAGGCTCACCAACATTGGACAATAGAAGATGGTGGTGTAATGGTGTGGGCATGTTTTCTTGACACACTTTGGGCCCGTGATGCTATCATGTCAATATGGACCAAAATCTCTGAGGAATGTTTCCAACACATTGTTGAATCTATGCCACGAAGAATTAAGGCAGTTCTGAAGGCAATAGGGGGTCCAACCGGTATTAGCAAGGTGGACCTAATAAAGTGGACGGTGAGTGTATATACTAGATGACCTTAGGGAACTTTTTTCTTATCCTTGTTTGTACCTTACCCCACAGCTACTGTGTGTGCTATAACTGTTTTATACATAGATTGTATCTAATATCATATCTCAAACTGAAGACACCCTTCTATGACCAGTTATTGCTTTTAATGAACACATAGCATAAGAAATATGCTCTACCTCTTATAAACTTTATAAAGACATGCTGTATGACTGAGACCCAATGTTATGGTTTAAGTTATGTCTTTGACAGTTTATTTTTACAATACCTCTTATTAGCTTCCGGTTTAAAATACGCTACAGATGCTCATTACACAGGGAGAAAGCAGGAAGTGTCTCTCTTTGATAGTGATCTGCAAGTTTAACACTTTAAACACATACCGAAAGTTCTGTCACGGGAAGATATAGTGTGTGTGTGCGTGTGTGTGTGTAAAAATGTATGCATAAATATTTAAATGTATGTGTACAGTACTGTGCGAACGTTTTAGGCAGGTGAGAAAAAAATGCTTTCAGAAATAAAAGTGTTTAACCGCTTGAAGACCAGGTGTTTAGACCCCCTTCCTGGCCAGGCCATTTTTCAGTGTTCAGCGCTGCGGTACTTTGACGTTTATTCCGTCATGCAACTCTGTACTGAAATGAATTTTATACCATTTTTTTAGGGACAGATAGAGCTTCTTTTTGGTGGTATTTAATCACCACTGCGGTTTTTATTTTTTAATATATTAAGGAAAAATTATTGAAAATTTTGGGGAAATTTTCCCCCCATTATATTAGGAAACAATGATTATTACCCATATTTTTGGTAAAATATAAAAGACAGGGTCACCGCGGGTAAATAGACACCAGACGTGTCATGCTTTAAAATTGCGCGAAATCGCAAAAAACTACTATACTACCAATTGGCCATAGGCGACGCTTTAAAAGCTTTTACAGCTACTCAGTTTGGAGTTATCAGTGATTGATGGCCCTAAAATTATTGCTCTCATTCCGACGTTCGCGACGATATGTAACATGTGCGGCGTAATGGACGAAATCGTAATTTTTGCACGTATGCGCACCTGACGCCTGTTTGCATGCGTTTATGTATGGGGGGACTTTTAAAAAAAAATTATTTTTTATTTGTAACTACATTTTTGGGGGGGAAACTAAAATTTTTTTTTTCCACTTAACTTTATTGCTATCACATAGGGGGCTAAGAAAACCCCCTTATGTGATAGCAAAATATGTGACAGGTCCGCTTTATGGAGACATCAGGGGTCTCCAAGACAAATGTCAGACAAATCCGACTAGAACAACCAAACTTTACATGGGCTTAATCAGAGACACTTTAATTGATGGCAGACATGTGCTGACTGC
>NW_017308111.1:2127-32793 GCF_000935625.1 Nanorana parkeri | reverse complement strand
TATCGCGTCCCCCCAGTCAACGTGCAGGTATTGTTTTTCAAGAGATACCTGTTGGTAACCTAGTGATGTCATCACTGGGTCTCTCTGCTGCTCTTTTGCCGGCCCCTACCGCTCAAGTTGGTAGGGGCCGGCAAACGGCTGTAAATGTCACAGCTCTCTGCCTCAGACCTTTTTCAAATGAATTATATGGGGGGAAAAAAACACATTCCCAGGATCCTTTTAGATGTCCCTGCTGGTCACTGAATGCTGCAAACTTTAGATATGCACTCTGCTGATTGGTTGACTGGTTGCAGGCACATCTAAAGGGATGCCAGGGATGGTTCTTTGACATAAAGCTTGTGAACAGAATGATTGATGGAATAGAAAGCTAATAGCTGTGATGGAGGGGCCAAAAAAAGATTAGGGGAAGAAGTGACTGGTGACATCGTTCAGACAGGAAATGAGGGTGGGCTCAATATAGCTGCTGCAGCTTCAAAGGTTTATATTGTGGGGGTGCAAGTTTACAGGAAGTTGAGTGTTTTCAGTTTCAGCACAGGAGAGGTCTTGCTACTGGTGTGGGAAAAAGAAGATGAGTTTAGCTTTAAATAAAATAAAGAACTTGATTGGCTGCTGTGGACCAACACATAGAGGTCTTATTTTATGCTTATTGAACCCCATTTATAAAACTGTGTGGAGTTTTTGACAGTCAGTGATCTCTCATAGCAATTATTATTATTATACATGATTTATATAGCACCAACAGTTTGCCCAGCGCTGTACGATATAAGGAATAATACTATCTTTGAGTTTCCCATACTGCAAAGGGACTGACTGGGGTAACATAGGCTGTCTGAGACAATTTTTTTTTTCCTTTTAGACACTTTCATAAATGAGGCACATTGTTGTACTGTCATGATTAGGCTGTAATAACAGTTATCAAAGACTGCGTAAGTGTACTTCTCTGGCAGCTGGTACTGCTGTAGACACAAACATTCTGGGGCAGTGCAGGCAGATGCTGTCAGCTCTGCTTATCTCGGGGAACAGTAGCGATCAGGACAGATTTTAGTAGCTTTCTGATTGATTTTCCATTTTGAGGTCAGTTGCCATCTCCCTGTCCCTGTAGATATGGCCCCCCAAAATGGGAAGATTAGGCAAATGTCATCTCCAGTTCAGAATATGTGCATTTTTATAAGAACATGTTTAGCTCTTTCGCTGCGTGTGAAGGGTACTGTAGCACTTTCTTCAGGAGTTCCATGCCCTTGCGTCCAATCAGGCGCTCATAGGCAGCCCATTCTCTCTACAACAAATTGGGTCAGTATAATTTCCTTGCATGAACTCATTCCCATATCTTGTAATAAGGAAAGGGTTAATAAAAACACACACCAGACCTTCTCTTGTGCACAATGAGAGCACAAAGGATGTGAACAATTTAAAGTGTGTGGGGGCTCACTTCTTTTCTTGGGATTATGTTCATTTAATAATGCTTCGCAGGAAGTGTTCACAGACCAAGGCATGTGCAGGGAAGACGCTAATTACAAGTTCAAACCTAAGCTTATACATTCTCCATGAGTGAATCAACAAATGGATGGAAAATATATTCTCCCCCTCCCCCTTCCTATTCAGTAAAAGCAATGCATAAAGGGCAAATTACTGACAGCATGAAAAAGGCTTAATTTTGTTTTTGATTCTGCTTTGAAATTGCCCACATCTCGAAAAATTAATGTGATTTGTTCTTATGCGAATTATAATTATTTTAACTCTTCCGTTGATGGATATTTTTTTATGTAAGGGTACCGCAGTGTCATACACAGGCTGCGATTTTTACTAAGCATACTAGCTGGATGTTCCATCCAAAACGTTTTATTTTGAATGGTCTCTGGAGCTTTCTTAGCCTTGATTGTGTCATATTTCATTGGAATAAAGCCTAAATGCCTGAGTAAATATAGATATAGATCACAGCTTGCATAACTATTCTTTCAATGATCAACAATTTTTGAAATTCTTTTTTGCTTTTAGAAATATATTGTCGAGTACCAAAGTATGGATACTGTAAGCAGTCACCGATTAAAAATACACAATATAGCTTCAATCTGTCAGCATTGGATGAGTGGCCAAATGTATATGAACAGCTGAAACAATACAAATGACAGTATCTGAGCTCTGTGACAGCTTTCTTTGTTTAGCACAGACTAAGCTGGAGACTATTCTCACCATTGCCAAGTCTGAGAATCCAGGATTTGATTTTGTGTGGCCTCACTCTAAGTAACGTATTAACTGAAGAGGGAAAATGGTGATAGGGCTAGAAACTGTTTGTGCTATTTAATATCCTTGCGTCAACTGTGAATGGTGAAAGTTGACAAATTGCACTTGTGCGAATTAATTAAGATTATTTGATAATTCTGTTTAGGCGAACTTCACTAAGATCCAAAAACTTCTAAAGTCCCAGCATATACTATCTCGTTAAAGCATCAGTATCTGTGCTGATGGGCATTTTTCAGAGGTACTCGTGAAAATGCTGCGATACCAAAAAACGATACTAGAGATTAGATTTTTTAAATTGAAGCGGCTGTCTTAGGTCCCTTGCTTGACTGGGGACCTCGTGGCAGCCTTCTTGGGAACCACAAGGCGCCTGTACAGCACTTTCGCTGGCCGGCAGACCCCACCCCCTCCTGAGAGTCATCAGAATGGCACCGCAGAGAAGAGCAGCAGGACAGAGTATGTAGCAATACATATACTATTATTAAGCATCGATATATTGCTGGGATTTGTAGTCCTCTATAGCTGATTGCTTGCATAACTATTCTTTCAATGATCAACAATTTTTGAAATTCTTTTTTGCTTTTAGAAATATATTGTCGAGTACCAAAGTATGGATACTGTAAGCAGTCACCGATTAAAAATACACAATATAGCTTCAATCTGTCAGCATTGGATGAGTGGCCAAATGTATATGAACAGCTGAAACAATACAAATGACAGTATCTGAGCTCTGTGACAGCTTTCTTTGTTTAGCACAGACTAAGCTGGAGACTATTCTCACCATTGCCAAGTCTGAGAATCCAGGATTTGATTTTGTGTGGCCTCACTCTAAGTAACGTATTAACTGAAGAGGGAAAATGGTGATAGGGCTAGAAACTGTTTGTGCTATTTAATATCCTTGCGTCAACTGTGAATGGTGAAAGTTGACAAATTGCACTTGTGCGAATTAATTAAGATTATTTGATAATTCTGTTTAGGCGAACTTCACTAAGATCCAAAAACTTCTAAAGTCCCAGCATATACTATCTCGTTAAAGCATCAGTATCTGTGCTGATGGGCATTTTTCAGAGGTACTCGTGAAAATGCTGCGATACCAAAAAACGATACTAGAGATTAGATTTTTTAAATTGAAGCGGCTGTCTTAGGTCCCTTGCTTGACTGGGGACCTCGTGGCAGCCTTCTTGGGAACCACAAGGCGCCTGTACAGCACTTTCGCTGGCCGGCAGACCCCACCCCCTCCTGAGAGTCATCAGAATGGCACCGCAGAGAAGAGCAGCAGGACAGAGTATGTAGCAATACATATACTATTATTAAGCATCGATATATTGCTGGGATTTGTAGTCCTCTATAGCTGATGGTGGTATTCTGCATTGCTGTATAATGTATTGCTGGGGTTTTTCTTGTCCTCTATAGCTGATGGTGGTATTCTGCATTGCTGTATAATGTATTGCTGAGATTTGCAGTCCCTGTAAAGATTGGAGTCAGTGGCAGAACTACCAGGGTCTCGGCTACAACCAGACTAAATCATTTAGTCTGTATTGTTTTAGAAAAACTGTCACATGACACTAAAAAAAGGTATTGGTAATTGGTATCGATGAGTACTTGAGGAAATGTAACGTTACTCGTACTCAGTCTGGAAGAAATGGTATAGGTGCTTCCCTAGAATACATACTATAGTGGTTTTTGATAATGCAGTCAAAGCTTACTTGAGAACATCCCTTTTATGTAGTGAATGCTGCCTTCCTTTTACCCATCACTTTCAACAACTTCCTGGATTCCCAGTATACTCTGCTTCTCTCTTCCTGCTACTACATATCCCATCATGCTTTGCTTCCTGCAAACAATGATACTGTTATGTTTTTCAGATGTTGAGTTGTAGTTCAGAAGGCAGCCTCTCTGAGAGTTGTGACACCAGGAAGTGCACATTCACAGGGTGAAAGTGTGTCAGTGCATTGCGAATCTATATCCTATGGGCATCTTTAATAAGTACATTTACAAACTTCTAGATTTATATTATTAGGAGTGGGATAGAACTTTGGGAAATTCAGTATAGAAAAATTTTTTTTTTTTGCTGTAAACCATATATATATACCCCCCTTTAAAGTGTTTCTAAACCCAAAACTAAAATGTAATATATTACAGCTTACCAATCCTTGGATTTATTGGTTGCATTAGTTTTCTTTTTTGTAGACTTTTTCTGTTATTGTCACCTAGTGATAAGGCCAGTAACACACTTCCTGTCTAAGGCCTTGTTCACACCAAATGCAGAGCAGATCCAGTCAGGTTTTTGCACATGCAGTGCAGTGGATTGTGCCGCGTTTTTAATGCGTTTTTGCCGCGTTTTTGATGCGTTCCGGGCCGTTTTTGGTTAAAAAATGTTTTTAAGTTTAACATGGGCTTTCAGGCACTTGCATTCGTTTTTGATGCGTTTTTGCGTTTTGATGCGTTCCAGAGCAGGTAAAATAGGGCTTGCCGCAGTTTTTTCACCTGCTCTGGATCCGCACGCTGCGATGTGAACTGGAGCTCAAAATACCATAGGAATACATTGGACGCAATTTTGATCCGGTCTGCACCTGCTCTGCTCTGGATCTGCTCCCCGCTTGGTGTGAACAAGCCCTTAGGGTGGCTCCAATCTACGGAGGAGCAACACAGCCACACTTGGACAGCTGCATTGTTACCCTGTGGGGGAGGGGAGTGTTAGATGCACTAGCAGATTTAGATGGACTCGACTAACAAATTAAATGTGAACTTCAAATAACTCGTTTAAGCAGTAACAGCAACAGTATTTTGTTTTGCTCTATCTGTCACTTTTGCTGGACAGTGTGGCCTGGTAAAGGAGGAAGGACAAAAAACAGAATTACTGGCCAATCACCAAGTGAAAATAAAGGAGAAATGCCTATAAAAAGAAAACAAATGCACCCAACACATCTAAGCATTGGTAAGCTGATATATATCAAATGTTTTATTTTGGGTTTAGATACACTTTAAGTATCCATGACAAATTAAACTGGCCCAGTGTTGTAAGAATGAACAGCACCACCAGTCAAATTTAGAGCACTTTCCAATACAGGCTTGAAGGAAGGTGCAATGAAAAGTCACGCAGCACAGCAGCATGTAACTAGGAAACAGTGTGTGTTTATTCTCATATACCAGTATTTGAAACTCATGATTCAGTCTTTGGTAAATGTTGGCTGAATAATTAATTGGCTGCTAATATATGGCATTTCAGCAGTGAGACTTTAAGTGTTTAATGCTGTGGGGTCTCTCCACTTTATGCAACATGTGTCTTTTTGTTACATTAAAGTGGAATTGCAGCAGCAGATATATGCCCCAGCAGTAAAAAAAAGTTGGTAAATACCAACAAACGCGCCAGTGTCAGCGCCGCTCGCTCCCCATGCAGGAGACCCGAGAAGTCTGCGCTGGATCAGAGACCGGTACCAATGCTGGAGGTACTTCGGAAAACGAGCCAAAGGAAGAAGCTGTTTAGATCAAGAGGCATCACATAAGGTAAGTCTGCTGTAGAAAGAGAAAGGTGGTACTGCTGTAGTTCTTGAGAACAGGAGGCAACTGGACCAGCTTGTACCCCAAACGATTTTTTTTTTTGTGTGGTTATGCTGACCTTTTAATGCCAGTTTGTTCTCATATGTCATGCTGAAATTGTGGATATCGAGAACAAAGAAGGCAATAACATATTTGCACTGACCCCTTGCATAGCTCAAAATACCCTTCCAAGTAGGTAAATGCTAAAAGCATACTTTACATTAAGGAAAATGGGCTAGTATCCCTGTTGATATCTTTTACTGGGAAACTAAACATTCATTAACCACTTCATGACCTCAGTACATATAATATATACAATACATACAATAAATTTAAGTGTAAAAAAAACAAATTAAAACTCAAAAAATGTTTTTTTTATGCCCGTCACACAAATGCAAACACTCGTCGGGTGCACCGGTGTGCAAAAATCTGAATTTGGCCCACAAATGTTGCATATCACCCCGAACATCAGAGTGAGAGCAACAATTCTAGAGCCATCAATAACTGCCAACACTAATTTGATGAATGGTAAGGGCTTTTAAATAGTCACCTATGGGCAATTTTGGGTACTCTCATTTTTTTGCCATTTCACAGGCGCATGCAATTTTACGGCTTGACATGTTTGGTATATATTTACCTGAAACAATCGTATCTATTATCAAAATATTGGGTATTCTGTTTCTGTGCACTAAAATTCATGTTAGTGTATTTTTTCCTTAAAATATTGGTTGATTAACATTGGGGGTTTTAGGCCTTTTACCTAGAAATTCAAATTTCATCACGTGTGCAAAATTTTTTAATAAATTGCTCCAGAAGGGAAGTGGTTAAAGTGGAAATATATATGTTGTATGTTACGGTTACATTAACTGCGAACATCAGCCTTGTGGCCGAACTGTGGTTTTGGTACTCATTCTTCTAATAGAATCATCTAATATGGGAGAAGAAAATACCGACCAGCACATGTATGTCAAGTCACATGTGAGATTGACCGTACTCTACAATGCAAAGGAGAATGATTTGTTCATACTGCTGACCATCATGTTGTCAGTATTGATGTACAGGGAAGGAAATATAAAGGCATATTTTATACTACGATTAATCGATTATTGAAAAAGTTGACAACTTTTTCTATAATCGATTATGTCGATTAGTTGTTGCAGCCCTACACTTATACCAGCAATAATCAAAATATTTTTTTGTGTAGTAAACCTGTGGCCAGAATATGCACATTAAAGTATTTAGATAATTTGAACAAGCAATAAAAGCAAGTTCTTCACCTTTGTAGCAATAAGCATCGAGGAGCAATTCATCTTAAACGTTGACAACAGAGGATTTGAAATCTTTAGTATTACTTTCTTAGTGTGCCAGCCATGTAATGTGAACACATTAAGTGTGTACTCGCATAGGGCACTGTTGAGTTGAACTATACCAGAGAACAGTGTCCCCACTCCCCCACAGGTCTGTGCTATAAGGAATCATTCCGAGGCTTACATCATCTCCTCTATCAAAAAACGAAAAAGGGCGCCTCCCTAGTGTAAAATCAAAATTTAATGATAAAATGCACAGCTCGTATTGTACCTTACAAAAAGTCGGTAGTAAAAGGCATATAGAGAGCGATAGGATATCGAATCTTCTAGCAGAGGAAGTCTGAAAAGGATGTGTAATATCAACGTCCACTGCCCCTGGATAGTCAAAGGTTTACGCGTTTCTGGGGCACGCCCCTTCATCAGAACCTCTGATGGTCCTGATGAAGTGAGCGTGCCCCAGAACCTCTGATGGTTCTGATGAAGGGGGCGTGCCCCAGAAACGTGTAAACCTTTGACTATCCAGGGGCAGTGGATGCTGATATTACACATCCTTTTTAGACTTCCTCTGCTAGAAGATTCGATATCCTATCGTTCTCTATATGCCTTTTAGTACCGACTTTTTGTAAGTACAATGCGAGCTGTGCATTTTATCATTAAATTTAGTTTTTACACTAGGGAGGCGCCCTTTTTCGTTTTTTGTTTCTCAGATTGTTGGTCTGTTTGACCTGAGGGAGTTGCCTCTTCAGTGTTTTCAATTTTCCGTTACAACTGGCCGTATCGCAGGTGGAGGCGCCGGTACTGTTTCTTGTTACATCTCCTCTATCAGTCAAACCACAGTGATCCCTCTTTCCTTGATCTGTGATCATTGAGATTTCAGTACTCAGGCAAGGTTCGGAGTGCTCACACTGCAGCAGGGCTGGACAAATACCAGGAGCCAGGTAGCCAATGCTCCTTAAAAATTACAGCTGGCACCTAACTTTTGAGGTTCTCTCTAGCTGTTAATGGAGCTGGCTCCTAATAAGAAAAAAATATCCTGAATTTGACAGACTGGCTCATGAATACATATTAATGTGTCCATCCCTGCACTACACAAATGAACCAGACTAAGAAGGTAAACTGTGCCAGGGCACAGTTAACATGCCTAGTGTAAGTTCACCCTAAGCTGTTAGAAACTGACTGAAACTGGTCTTCAGAGCCTTCGAAGTGGTCTTTATGAATATTTGAGAATGAATTACTTCACAGTACAATCAGCCAGAGAGGTCATGGGTGTCTTGTTTTGGGGGGGGGCGCCCGGTATTTTTAAAATTAGCGGTCATCAGCGGCTTGTGAGCCGCTGATGACAGCTATTAATTTAAAGGGGACAGTCTGCTGAACAGTTCTACTATAAGCTGATGGTCGCTAAAGCGACCATCAGCTTATAGTAGAACTGTAAATGCCAGGTCCGTACGACGTACTGAGCTGGCCAGCTGGAAGCACTTTTGTAGCTCCGTACGACGTACGTCCTTGGCAGCGAAAGGGTTAAAGAACAAAATAAAAATGAATCCTTGCAGTGGGGCTACCCTCGCACTGCAAGGGTGAACTGCTTGATTTGGTTTAGGGTCTAAAATATATACTCGCAAGATCCTTGGTCCCGTCTGGCCGCAGCCTCTCTCTACCTCCGCTCTGACGTAAGGACCTGAGAGTCATCACCTAAGGACACCGAGGGGCATTTCACCTCCAGAGTGGAGGGGGGAGAGGTGATCTGTCTCTGCCACAGGATCGAGGCTCAGGTTAGTACATCTTCTATATTATCGCCCCCAGAGAAACATTGGCAGTTAACCCTTGCAGTGCGGAGGTAGCCCCACTGCAAGGGTTAATTTGTATTCTGCCTAAATACTTTAATGTCTATAGTCTGGGCAGAGGAGCACTTAAAACATAGCTGGATTACACATATTTTATATGTGCCTTTGACCATCTTCAATGTCACAGCTCCACTATTATGTTATAGAGGTTCAATCTTAAACTTTGAAGAGGTACCCAAATGTTTCACTTCAATTCTATTCCATATAGCACAAATCTTTCTCTCTGTTCCATGTTTCTTTTCCCATGTAGTTTCATAGTTTTCTGCTATGCTCTTCTATCTTGTCTCCTGCTGTTCATGTGTTACCACAGGGAGCTGAGTGAGCAAATACAGAAGCAGCCGAATGATGGCCTGAACTAATGTTACAGACTTCTAACATTCTTTCCACAGCCAGCCACAGGAAGAAACCTGGGAGAAAGATCCATAGGTCAAATATTTCTCTACTGGTTAAGAAGGGAATACAGTATGTTCAAAGGATACAACAAGTCCTTACGAGGCTGGATGCACTTTTTTTTTTTATCAGATCTGTGAATTGTGTGGGAAAATCTCAAGGCCCCCCAACAGAGATATTCTGGTTCCCATGTGTTTCATGAACACTGGATGCTTAGTGTAAAAACATATGGAGATATTCTGTGTTTGCCAGTTAGATCTATTTAATGGGTTATTATGATTCAGGGGAAGGACTTTATCCTGGGATATTCTCAAGGTGTTTGGTACTGAACACTACGTTTTTTACTGTAGGGTTTGCTGTGTTACATGAAAGTGACACTAAACTCAGGAGTTAAATCTTATAAATGCATTCAGGTACTCCAACTATTAACACTAATGAGGGGAATTTTATCAAAACTGAAGCAAGCAAAATCTGGAGCAGTTGTCCATGGCAACCAATCAGCTTCTCTTTCATTTTCAAATCTTAACTGAACAAACTGAAGAGAGAAGCTGATTGGTTGCCCTGGGCAAATGCTTCAGATTTTGTCTGCTTAAGTTTTCATAAATACCCCCCAATGTATCTTATTTATGTATCACTGTAGATCCTCAAATCATCTCTGATATGGTGCTGACACCATCGTTCCTTCTGAAGGTTGGCTACTTTTGTTCTCCATGGTCCCTCTGTGTGTTGTAAAGTAGCCACCGCTCCAAACACTGCTGCAGCCAGGGTCTGCCTTTCATGCACAGGATTTAGCCGAATGGCTCATAAGACTAGGGACCATATGGGTCTATTCACAAAAGGGTGAAGAGTTTGGAGAAGGCAGGAGAAGTGAACAATGTAGGCCAACATAGCTGATATGGAGAAATTCTCCAATTCAGCTCACTTTCCATTTTAGCTACTTTTGTCCTAGATTGATCACTTCTCCCGCCTTCCCAAAACTCTTCACTCTTCTGTGAATAAACCTGTTAGTTTCTTTGCTGCTGTATAGTGCTTATTTGAATAAAGTCTCCTAGTGTGCTCCAATTTGTGTGTTTATCTAAATTCTGTTTTTGCAGGACAGTTAGATACAGCAAACCATTTCCCCTCAAACTAACATATCTTCATTTTTAGTACAGTTGACTAACTTTTTACTTTTTGCAGTTTGATTTTTCAGTATGTTTGGTGCACTTTTGTACAGGAAAAGGAAATGTCAAGTGCCAATGGACACACACTTTTAAACACCTTTTGATCTGCATTTTATATGCCTTTTATAGTTCAGTGACCCTGTGACAGCCCATGAAATGAATATAAGGGAAAATTAACCATGGGCAAATGCTTTCAAATAGTACTAAATAGTACTACTACTAAAAGCAATAACACTATGAAAATAATAGCAGGTTGTTTTCATTATACTTTTTTATATGCGTTTCCATTGTGTGTGTGTATCGGATACAAATTACGATAATGATGTCGGCATAGACGGGTGAACAAATGATTAATGATCTAGGTAAATGTTTTTAGAATAACCACTTTGTTTAAAATTCTGTATGATTCCACTACTGTATCCAGGCAGCAAATGGAACTCTGAAAGCCCCTGCAAGCATGTCTCCATTCATTGAAGTGAAAATCATTTGAAAGGATGGTTGGCAGGGTACTCTTATATCATTTATAAGTTCAATCTTCTGGATACGACGACGGGCAGGCAGTTTTTGCTAATCTGTTTGTGTTTAATTCACTTATCACTGTTTCTCAGTTGACAGAAGCAAAGCAGAAGAAAAGGAGCCTAGAGCAAAGTGTGGAAAAAGCAAAAGTTGGCCGCCAGGATACAGTAAGTAAAACACTTAGGTTTCTGTTCTAATCCTGTGGGGGAATTTAGGATGCAACTAAAGGCTCCTGTGTTATAACCTAAACAATTTCAAAATCCAGTTACTATGTGATTCACAAGGTAAACAACTTCCTTTACCTTCCTTAGCTGAGCCAAATCCTCCTTTATTTATGTCTCACACACTCCCCTTCCCAGACACTGTAGCTCACAGTGGGAGGGTTTCATTAGCACAGTCAGGTCTGACAATCTAGAAGTCAGTGGGCAGGGCTAGGTGTGGCCACCTGCATATTAACAAGCTACAGGTTTGTGCATCAGCAGTGGCAGTGCTAAAAGCCATGCACCCCGCAATATTCTTTCATCCAACTGAAGTGCAAGCAGGCAAACCTACAGGAGCAGTGCTACATCGTTGTCACCCCATCACAAGAAGCTGTATTAGATAAATGTCAATGGCAGGCTTAAAGTAGTATTAAACTCTCAATTTTGTTTCCCTATAATTAATCCAGATCAAACAAATATACATGGCCCAGCAAAGCATTTGCTCAAACACTTACAATCATGTTTTTGAGCAGCTGCTTCCAAGTCTCTCACCTCAACTTCCGTGAACTTCCTGTCCAGTACAAGATCTCAAGAGACAGTGCAGACTCCAGCAACTGTTCATCTACTAGCTTGGAGGAGGGGAAGAGATGGGGCTGAGGGGGAGGGTAGTAGCTTGATTTGCTGTGTTTGTGGATCAAAGTAGTCACCCGCACACCGAGGTCCAGCGTGTAAGAGAAATGTAAGTGCAGATGCATTTATAATTAAAGTACAAATCCAGCCAAAAATAACAAGATTAATATGAATAGGCAGTTGCTGCAATCTTTAGCTTCAACCTAGAGATTTCCCCTACAGTACTTTTTTTCTGCTGCAAGATGTCCTTAGTCTGAAGGCCAGCATCATTCAACCCACTTCTTCTGAGCCCAGGTTATCCTAGACTAGCCCCAGCCTGTGACTTGTCAGTGAAAGGTCATCTCCCTGTCACTCTGCTTTCTCCTTCTTAGCATGCTACAGGTCAGTCAGGAACGGTCTCCTTGAACTGCCTCTTTCTCTCACACTCACGCAGAGGCTAATACTAGGTCACGTTCAGGTACTTACACTGCTTGCATTTAAATAATATACATTTATTGATGTATTAATGATTAAAAAGCTGCATTCATTTGTGTCTTTTATATCTGCTTAGCGTTCAGCTTTAAGTGCTGCCGCTCATTTTTTTTTACTGGCAGGTCATAGTTCTATTTTAATATTAACTGGATGATCATAAAGTTAGATGTGCTTTTGATGTATTCATAAAAATGGTTCAGTGTAGTACAATTTGATGCAGTCACTAGTAGTAATTAGTGAGATTCAGGGCCAATTCACACCAGCGGCTGGTGTGCATTGCCTGACGCATTGTGGTGCTGACACATTATTATTATTTTTTTCGAACTTTACTGAAATGTCACAAGTGACATTTCATTAAGTTCTATGGGCACAGCGGAGTGGGAGATGGTTGTACTGCATCGCATCCCGCTGCGCTGGAAAAAAAGTACTGCATGCCCATGCGTTATGGAGGTATGAACCAAGCCCATCCTTGACATGGCAAATTGACTTGTCTTGCATTTGGTAAATTGCCTTGTCTTGCTGTGCTGGAAAAAACGGTCAGTGTAGCCGCAACATACATTTTGTGAATGTGCCCTCATCTGGAGAAATTAGAACCTTCACAGACAAATATTTATACGCCGTAATGACTTCTAGGAGGAAAGATCAAAGCTGGCAGAGGAGCTGGCACTGTTGAGAAAGAAGAGGGACCAGCTGAAAGCAGATCTGGAGAAATACAAAGAATGTGATCCGGATGTTATAGAAGAGATACGTAAGTTCTTTCTCTAACGTCTTATGTTAAGTGTTGGTTTTGTTCATATCACCACAAGGCACATGGCAAATCCCATGTAGTCTACCAACAGTTTGTTATTTGGGACCGTACAGTTCATCAGTTTAATTCTCATTTATTTATGAGGGCGTCCCATTCTTCCTGGTAGATTTAAGATACATTTGATATTCTCCTTTTTTGGTTACATTTAGAAGATCATAGCAATGCATATTAGGTAGGGATGCACCGATACTTTTCGAGTGCCAGTGCTTGGCATTTTCATGAGAACTACGAGGGTTGCAGCTGGGACCTAGCTCTGGTGCTCCATCACTGTCCTGAAATCATTAGTCGATATTGTTTTAGAAAAACTGTCACATGACTATAAACAAAAATGTATCAGTAATCGTACTTGGGCAAGTGTCTGTACTTGTACTTGCAAAAATGGTATCGGTGCATCCCTTTATTTATAAAAACAAAATCGTACATTAAAACAGAGATGTACAAATCTCAGGAGCTCCGTGTGCTCCTTACAAAGGACAGCTGCCTCCTTACTTTGTCATTTTTAACTAGTCTAGTCTTGGAGCTGGAAAAGTATCTGTACATGTACTTGTACAGAGTTCGGTGCATCCCTAATATTAGGCATACATATTTACGTTGCTTGTCGAATTATTTGCCTCTGTAGCTTAGCAGATAATTCTTGCATATCCACCCCAGCTGGAGGCCAGTTTATCCCATGCACTTGCCCTTCTATATTTCTAATGTTTTAATGCTGGTGGTATCTGGCATGTATATAAATAATTTGTTTTTAGAAGAGGATGAAATGTGATGGTTTACATTTCTATTAATGCATACATACTGTATATTATTAATAGTATGGTTAAAGAATTACATCTGTATTTATCTTGGGAGCACTTATAGAAACTTAAATAGAATTCTGTATGACTCTCAGTAATTACAGCGTTGGTGTGATAATCTGAACCATTCACAGGAACTGCTTGTATGTAGATGTATGTGTGCGTAGGTGATCAGTAGTCTGTACATGGCAATTTGCACCAGTGTCATTCAGTTTGCTTATAGCGTAGTAAAGCATGTTTGAAGCAGCACAATAACAGTAATATATTGTGCTATCATTTTCTGCAGTGCTTCATAAAAAAAACAGTATACAATACAAGGAGAAAGCCAAACATAGTGCACTGCGGACTAGGGCATTAAGTCTAATAAGGTACAGAGAGTAATATGAATGGTAATTAACATCTTAAACAGGGACATGACTAGCTATATATAAAATACAGATGATAGTAGAGGTTTTTTTTTTTCTTTGCACACGGTAGCTGTACATGGACCTACTGTGCAGCTGGTATACACTATATTGCCAAAAGTATTGGGACACCCCTCCAAATCACTGGATCCAGGTGTTCCAATCACCTTCATGGCCACAGGTATATAATATCAAGCACCTAGGCATGCAGATCGATCAACTGTTAGTGGTATTATAACAAAGTGGAAGCAACTGGGAACAACATCAACTCAGCCACGAAGTGGTAGGCCATGTAAAATGACAGAGCGGGGTCAGCGCATGCTGAAGCGCAGAAGTCACCAACTGTGTGCAGAGTCAATACCTACAGACCTCCAAACTTCATGTGACCTTCAGATTGGCACAACAACAGTGCGTAGAGAGCTTCATGGAATGGGTTTCCATGGCAGAGCAGCTGCATCCAAGCCTTATTGTGTGGGGTTGTTTTTCAGGGGTTGGGCTTGGTCCCTTTGTTCCAGTGAAGGAAAATCTTAAGGCATCAGCATACCAAGACATTTTGGACAATTTCATGCTCCCAACTTTGTGGGAACAGTTTGGGGATGGCCCCTTCCTGTTCCAACATGACTGCGCACCAGTGCACAAAGCAAGGTCCATGAAGACATGGATGAGCGAGTTTGGGGTGGAGGAACTTGACTGGCCTGATGATTGTCCAAAAAAAAATATATCTTCCCATCCAGTTTACCCGAAAAAATGATGCTTGGCCCAGTCTTCCCACCTACTAAACCTGTCTGTTGGTCAGAGGAGCTACCCATCACATTAAAGAACTAATAGAGAAATAGGAGGGGCTAAAATAAACTTTTAACAGGAATATTCCAGATTTGTATATACCTTTTTTAGCTGTATCTCAGTATCTGCTAATAATTTTGACAAGTTCAGCTTTCACTGAAGTTAACATATTAATATCAATTAAAGCAAAAGTAGGTCACTTTGTGACAAGAGAGTGTGGAGCCAGCTTCCCAGGCAATCAGGCAGCCGGGCAGCGTGTAATGACTCGCTGCCTGGCTTCCTGATTGGTTGGGAAGCTGGCCAATCAGGAAGCCGGGTGGCCATTCATTACCCACCTCCACCTGGTGACGAGGGAGCATGGAGCCGGCTTCCTGGCTAATCAGGAAGCCGGGCAGCGAGTCATTACACGCCACCCAGCTTCCCTAATGGGACTTCCAGTATCGGCGAGTACCGGAAAAAAAAATATCAGTACTCCTCGATACCTAACATACAGTATCGGTGCATTCCCTAGTAATTATTCTAAGTTCTGGTTCCATGTATGATATTCCAATGAATTGAGAGAACATGCAATTCTCAATGGAACTGCCCAGAAGTATACCCTTTTCTTTTAGGCATTAGACACATTTTTCATGGTAGAGTGAAATATATAGTCCTAGGACTTTAATAGGCTTTTTAAAGTGCATTGCTTATAAAATTACCATTGCACATCATAATAAAATGATATCACTGAACTGCACAGAGAAGTAATCCCATAATCTCATGATTATCTCATCATGGGAGGGAATGAAAGATAGTAGAATTCCCATCTTAATGCTGGCATATAATTGAGAAAGCAAGCCTCTGCTCCAAGGCCAAATGTCATCAAATCTTTTCTCAGCTGATTTATGACATGCCCACACGCTTAGCAGATTAGAAATGTACTTTTGTTTGTGCACATTAAGCCTGGGCAAGCTGTCAACTCCTATTACTTACTGAAGTGAAAATCAGCAAAATGTACAATATATCATTAGAGATTGTTGTTTGGATTGTCTAATAATGGATTTGCCACAGCCTCATGCATTGTAGTTCACAAACATTATGGATGCACAGTAGCAAAATAGTACTAAATCTAAACTCCAGACAAAACATTTTTGTCTAGATTTGGATTGAGTATGGAAGGGTTAGAATCTCTGCAAGGTTTTTTTTGTTGCTCGGCCCCCATTGGAAAAAATTTACCCTCACTACTTGTCCTGGTGACCAACTAAAATGTTACAATTGTATTACTATTTACAATAGTTATTAACTATCGTATTTTTTTATTTTTCAAAGTAATTTTCATAAACATTTTTATGGCTGGGAATGCACTATATTTGTAGAATGTAATGGAAAGTGTGGGTGCTATGTAACAGGAGTTGCAAAGGTTCACACTTGATAGGCTTGTTTGTAGTTTTCTCAGTCCAAGGTAGTATTGGATTTTAGGGCATGTCCATCAGATATGGAGAAATGAACAACCTGTGTACATGCCCTACAACACACAGGAGATTTGCTTTTCCATTGAAATCTATATGGAAAACGCTCTGATCAGTGCAAAAAAATAAATCAGTGAGCATTTTGGGTGGCAGGCAGTTCACATTCCACGGAGCCGCGCGATTGCATGAATGGTCCCCGTAGGAATGTATGGTATTGTTCATGTCGGCAGTTCAGCGCCGACAAATCCGCGCAACCAAACCGCCCTGGTGTGAACGGGGGCCTAAATGCTGTTGTTTGATTGTTTTGTGTTATAGTGTCTGACTCAATGAGGGGAATTTATAAAAACTGGAGCAGACAAAATCTGGAGCAGCTGTGCTTGGTAACCAATCAGCATCCACCTTTCATTTTCAAAGCTTAACTGAAGAGTGAAGTTGATTGGT
The DNA here is from genome assembly GCF_000935625.1 of Nanorana parkeri. Classification (NCBI taxonomy): domain Eukaryota; kingdom Metazoa; phylum Chordata; class Amphibia; order Anura; family Dicroglossidae; genus Nanorana; species Nanorana parkeri. Next base: position 15,822 of record NW_017308111.1, on the reverse strand, counting down.
TGCCATGGACAACTGCTCCAGATTTTGCCTGCTCCAGTTTTGATAAATTCCTCCCAATGTATACTTGGGTGCTAAATAAATGTTTTAAATTCTCCAGGTCAGACCAACAAGATGGCCAAAGATGCTGCTAATCGCTGGACTGGTAAGTATTTGCACCCTACCACTAAGGAGAACCCTGCAGGTAGACACTCTAGACAAATATCAAATATATTTATGAAGAGGATATACATTTTAAAATGAGAACATTATATGCATGATAGGGGCACATATGTTACACTTGTTCTAAATGAAGCAGCGGTTTAGAGAAATTGGTGTGGTGGAAATATCATTTTCTTCAGTATTACTATTTAGAAATCTAGATACAAGAGTGATAAAGGTGTTTTGGGCAATATACCGTGCATCATTTAAAGGTTTTTTATTTGTAACATCTTGGGCCAAATTTTTCAACCATGTACTTAGCTTAGCTGACCTTACCACATAGCTTTCAAACAACCACATCCTGTATTTCAGAAAATTACTGAACTTGCATACTTGCATGTCACAAAATAATATCTGTTCTGTGAAAGAGGCTTTGAGATTTGCTCACCCTTTAGCTCTTTCAGTTTTGGCCAATACAGATTTCCTTGAAATGCTGCAAAAATATGTCAAGTTTATTCCTTATCAGACAAATTTAAGGATTTGCTGGCAAATGAACAGGCTTTCCCATGTTAATTACATACTTTTTTTTTTTACACACAGAGAATAGTGGTTTTGTACCTATTTTTTTTTATTATGGTTAAGTCTAAATACAGTTTTTAAAAATACATTTTCAAGTCAGATAAATATGATTATGCTCTCTAGCAGATACTATATTTGATTTAGCAGCTGCTGATGGCTCAGAGACTGTCTGGTTCTAAGTTGCTCAAGTCCTTGACTTATGAGCTTAACTCTGAGGAGGAGCAGTCCTCTGCTATTACTAAATGAAATGGGACTATTTTGGCTTTTATTGATACACTGCGCACCTCTCTAAAGCTGGAAGATCAACCTGTTGCTTTTACCAGTACAGTTTCTGGTCTTGGGTTGTTTAAAACTCCTGATGCTGCAAAAGGCTTTTTCTTTGCACCCACTTTTCCAACTTTTCATCTATAGAAGTGCTTGTTAGCATTGTATCTCTTTTGTGAGGATTTTGTTTAGAAATGGTCTGTTTATATGCATCTGGCTGTGTCTCGCCCTAACAAGGCTCTTCTTCACTTTTCGGTGAGTGATGCACTTGTCTATAAGGTTCCAACCGATAAACAGTTGGAAGCCCTTTCCAGGGCTCTGTTTTTGCTGGAAGCCTCTTCTCTCGCATGTGCCTCATGTTGGGCATAGTCTAGGGCACTTTGACTAAAAAGCTGGATTGTGGAACCTTTGTAAAAGAAGTGTTTGATCTGCATGGCCTTCAAAGGAGAGTTTCTCTTCAGAAAAACTCTTTATGACATTATCAAGGATGCTACTGGTGGCAACAGCACCCATCTTCCTCTGTGGAAGAAGCCCAAGGAGCAGACTGCTAAGTCATCTCCCACTCTGACTGTCAAGAAACGTCCCTTACATTAATCCACTCCCGCTACTATAATGTCAAGACCCCCCCAAGCTTGATGCCCAGTCCACCTGCAAAGCCTGGCATTCCAAGTCTGCGCAATCCTCATTCAAGCCTTCCTCCACATGGAGGTGCGCCCCCACTCTCCAGAGTTCGGGGATGTCTTTTAACCTTTGCAGATTCTTGGACAGCTAGGCCTATAAACTTGAAACAGATGATTACTGATCTCTCTCCATTCTTCTGGATCAAGGTGTCATTGCCCTAGTTCCTGTGGCAAAACGGTTGCAGAGGTTTTACATCTACCTGTTTACTGCTCCCAACCAAAAAGGGTCATTCTCTCCATCTTGAATCTCAACGTTCTAAATGTTTACATTCCCTGAAAATTCGTAATGATATTCACAAGTTCTGTCATTGCCTCCCTCCACCAGGGTAACTTCCGGGATTCTGTGGACATCAATGATGCTTACGTGCATAAACCCATCTCTCCAGCACATCAGCGATTTCTAAACTATTATGTGGGGCCCCTACAGTGCCAGTTCATGTCCCTGTCCGTAGGGCCCCACCTCAGCGTTGGACCACCCTATTGGAGGGTCATCTGATGCGGATTCCATCAGACAATGCCATGGCAGTGGTGTACATCAACTATCGGGTAGAAACCAGAAGTCAAGAGAGGTAGAGTGGATATTGTCCTTGGGCAGAGCTTCAAGTTCCACACTTATCAGCTTTGTACATACCAGATATAGGCAATTGGCAGGCAGATTCCAGCAGCACCTAGACCTGGGAGAGTCGTCCCTGCACAGTATTTAAGACCTGTGTCGCAAGTGGGGGATGCTGGATGTGGACCTCCTGGCCTCCACATTCAACAACTCACTGGACAGGGTTGTATTAGGTACAAAAATCCACTGGTGGAAGCAATAGGCTTTCTGGTTGCTCATTGGGATCAGTACACCCTAATCTATGTATTCACTGCACTGAAACTTTTGTCTCATTTGCTTCCCAGGATAAAAATGGAAGGCATTCCATTGATCCTCAGCAACCTGGTAGTACGTCTGGCAGATACTCATGGGCACTGCCAGAGCATCCGGTTTTTCTGTCCCAAGGACGGATTTACCATCCTGCTTTTTAGTCAATAACTTTATTGGCATGGTTGTTGAAGCCAAGGTTCTAAGAGACAGGGACATCTCTGAGTGTTTTCTACGATATTAAAGCTATGAAGTCTACGTCCTGCAAGGGGTTGTGGAAGGCACACTTTACTTGGAGTGAGTCTTGGTGCTCCAGTTGTCTGTGGAATGCATCCTTTGCTTCCTTCAGCCAGATTTTCACTGGAGCCATTTTTTAAAATGTATTTTATTTTTTATCCGATTAATCGAACTTAATGATCGGCTAACTAATCGACTTTGAAAATAATCGTTAGGTGCAGCTCTAATTTGAACTAAAATTTTTCTCTCAGCACTTTCAAAGGTCAGGGATCCGCCTTTTCCATTGGGCTCTCACTCTTTGATTAAGGCCTTTGTCCAGGGTGCTTTTTTCTCTATGCTTCAGAAACGCCATTTGAACCCATTAGATACATTCCTTGTTCTACTCTCACCCCCAAGGTGATTTTCCTTGTAGCCCTCCAAGTGTCTGAAGTGATGGCTTTATCTTGCAAAAAAGACCTATTTGGCCTTGCATAGAGATAGGGTGGTATTGAGGCCCAATAATTACTACTTGCCTACCTTTCATTTCAACCCGGACATTGTTCGTCCATCCCTCTGTTTGGTTCTGGTTAAACAAAAGGACATTTCTCTTCGTTGTCTGAATGTGGTTCAGGTTGTTGCGATTCTGTGTCTCAGCCACTGCTTCTTTCAGAAAGGCTGGTTCCCATTTTTGTCACCCCAGATAGACCCCAGAAGGTTGCCCAAACTAATCATTCCACCATCTCTAGGTGGCTCAGGCACACCATCATTCAAGCTTATGGTCTCATGGATCAGGTCCCACCCTTTCCTGTCAAGGCGTACTCTGCTACATCTGTGAACACTTCTTTGGGCTTTTTGGTATCAAGCAACTGTTTCCCAGATTTGCAGGGTTGCCACCTGGTCTTCTGTTCACATGTACTTTGAGTTCTACTCGGTAGATGTCTTTCCTTCTTTAGGGCATAAAGTTCTTCAGGCAGCTCTTCAAGCTGCAGGCAGTTTCCAGTTCTCTGTTATTTTCTTGGCCCTTTTAAGCAATTGCCTGCTGTGTTGCCCACCCCTCTGGTAAGTTGCTTTTGGACATCCCAAAGGTTAAAGACTACCTCTGTCCCTTAATGGATGTGAAAGAAAATATAGGATATTTGTACTGGCAAACAAAAGAATAAACTCTAGCCAGCCCTGGATAACCCCTCCCTCTACCAACATGCCGTAGTTTTTTTGCAAAGCAGTACCAAGATTGTTATAATTACACAGGGGTTGCACCTGTATCCCTCAATGGACTTCAAGAAAAGGATTGTACCCCCCTGGGGTATAAAAGTATATATTACCCATTTCTGTTATATGGGATCTTTTAGACTAGGTTCCATAGTATGCACTATGCACTCCCAGAGGTCTACTGGAATATATTTGCTCACACGTACACAGACCCTTATCCAAATAAAGAAAAAAGCAGCTGACACTCATCTCACTTAAGCGAATATATAGTAACAATACTGTGCAACATAATGTCAAATTTTATATATATATATGTATACACTATAGATCTAGATATCAAAGAAAGCGTCCAGGTGATTCCTAATTTAAAACAAGCACACAGTCTTATATTTAAGTGTGTCCGCAAAAAACACATATGAATTCCAATGTGTTAAGACTCTACACCTGCATGTCTCTTAGGCCCCATTCACACTGAGCGACATGAAAATCGCGCGACTTTGAGCGATATTGCGCGACGAGCGATATTGAGCGACTTCTTCCTATTGGGCTGTATGCAATCAGGAGCAATATCGCTCAAAATCGCTCGAAAAAAGGGTCATGTAGGAGCGACAAGCTACCAGCGACGAGCTACAAGCGATATTGAGCGACGAGATGTGAACAGCTCCATTGAAATGTATTGGTGAAGCTACATAGAGCGATATCGCGTGGAAATATGAGCGATATCGCGTGGAAATATGAGCGATATCGCTGCAAAAATCGCGCGATAAATCGCTAAATGTGAACGGGGCCTTAGGGAGTCAAAGCACATTGGGTATTCATATCTGTTTAAAGTACTATCATATCTGTAATATCTATCGGTATATCTGTTAAAGTACTATCACTTAATATATTGTTGGGCATTGCTTTTTATATATGTATTATAGGAATTGTCATTGCGTAGCTTTTTTTAAACTTGTTTGGGTGTGTTGACACTTGTTTATTCAGCTCCTAATATATTTGACATTGTGAATATTATATTAGCACTATTAAAAAAATTAGTTATTGGTAATAAAATCTGATCACTCACACACACTCACACTCACACTCACACTCACACACACATATAGATATATAGATATACTCAGCTTAGCACTGCCCTATGCTCTAGACTAGAGGTTCTCAACTTGTGTGACCTCGGGGCCCACATTTGTCCTCGATCATTAAGTCAAGACCCAAGGCGCACTGCAATGGAACGTACGGCATTGCGGTACCGTGCGTTCCAGTGCAGGTGATCGAACTGTGGGTGTGAGGTGCATTTGGGGTGCCATTCAAATGAATGGCAATGCAACCCACCTCCCCCACCAGAACGCACAGTAGGTACAGTGCATTAATCACATGGGACTGTGCGATTAACGCACTGTAATGGTGTGAACGGGCCCTCAAAAACACTGACAGACACACACACAACCATAGACATATTTTTTACTCTTTTTTTTTTTTAAAGATCCGCCCATTCTCAACCTGCGGTCCATTGAGAGCTGCTGTGCTGTGATGGAGCTCCATCCATATGTGTATTGCTTGTATAGCTCCCATGCACACCCATAGAGGTGCCGGGAGCCGTAATGTGATGTAACTCCAGGGCATGCAAGGTAGCTGTAAGCAATGCACATATAGATGGAGCTTCCTCGCGGCCATAGCCCCAGCCCACCTCACATGGACACTCGGCACTGGGCAGCATATTTTGAATGGCTGCTTGGTGCGAGAGCTGACAGTGCTGTGCTAGGGGGTGGCTAAGGACTAACCTAGAAAAGTGAAAGGCACGTGGCGACCCACAGGACACAAGGTCGCGACCCACCAGTTGAGAACCAAGGCTCTAGACCATATGGACTATTTGATGTAGCCTCTGTTTAGTAACTGCACAAACCTGGCACATGACATGCCCTGGCTTTTTGTAATGCTGGATTAATGCTGCCTGCCATTACCACACAGTGCTCAAATTTGTCTTTTACACCACTCCACATCCGTTTAAAATGTGCCATGAGTATATTGCACCACTCAGTTTAGTACACTGAAATATTTTCGCTCTCTATCATGAATCTGACCTAATTGTTCTGTGTTATTTGTTCTTCCTGTACAGACAACATATTTTCTGTGAAGTCCTGGGCCAAGAAAAAGTTTGGCTTTGAAGAAAGCAAGATTGATAAAACATTTGGCATACCTGAAGAATTTGATTATATTGACTGAATTAATAATGAATCATACAGCTTTTTGTTTATATCATTAGTAGTAATGTACCCAGTGAGTGAGTATGCCTAACCTCACTGAATGTGATGTACATTAAAGGACACCTGTGAAAACCTTGGGCATTTCAAACTGACCCTATGGGGCAAAATGGTTAATCAGAGGCAGGTCAAAACAATCAGTAGAAGCGGATATGTAGGCAGTCGAAGTTCTATGCACTGTTTCTGTAAAGGTTGAGCTTAATGCTGACTCCTCCTGTTCCTTACTGTTAGTTAGTAAAGCTGGCCATACACCAGTACAATTTCTTTTTAAAGAATTTATTTTGGAATGTCTGTTTTGATTTTCTAATCGTTTATAGGGTTAAATCGATGATTGTCTTCATGAAAAAAATCAAAGGAGCAGGATGAAAAAAAATTCCCTGAACCAAATTCTAATAGTGAATGGGGTTTTTGTTTGAGGAAACAATCTAATGTTAAAACCAAATGAAAATTCAGACAACATTCGTCAATCAAATGTTCTGACAAGATTTTTCCTAAGAACGTTTGTACAAAGATCTACCAGTGTATGGCCAGCTTTAGGCTGTCATTGGGGCATCCATTGGGAGACTAAAGAGTCAGAAGCAGGGCCAAGTTTGACTTTTCAAGGGAAAAAAAATTGAGCTCTGCCTAAAAATTCTGTTGCCTTTATCTCTGGATCTACTGATCGTTTTAAAATGCAGTTTTTAAAAGACTGTAACCTTTTCTAATGTATGTTTTCATCATAAATGTATTTGAATTGCAATAGGTTACTTTAGGTGTATTTATATACAGTACTTGTGTGTATATACTTGTGTTCATTTGTGTTTGTATATGTGAAATAAGTTAATAAAATGCAATTTTTTTTCACATTTAGCAGTTTTGTAACTTATAAGACTAACTGCTTACAATGTATTACTGTATATACGTTAAATCCTTTTTTTACCTAACCTAAAGCTGTTTCATTGATGGCAAATATTTCACTGACAGAATTCTGTGGAGGGTTGCCAAGTTCTAGTGCAGATTGTTTTCTTAATTGCTGGTGAACTTTCTGGAAGCTGTTGCTTTATTGCTTTACAAATGTTGGCTGGTTTGTGTTCTATATATATTAAATGCACAGCTGAATAAGTTATTGTCTGTTCTCAGTGTTGTAATTATTTGAAAGGAGGCTTCCTTGGTTGTTAAATAGTTTGGAAGAATAATAAAAACTGGAGTAAGAGCGGAGCTGTTGCCCATAGCAGCAAGATTCCTTGTTAACTGAAAGTTGCCTGATTGGTTGCTACGAGCAACACTCACCGTTATAACCATTAATCAGGCCCACAGTCTTATAGTGTGATTTCTGAGCAGGAAGTTAGCCATGTGTAGAATGTGTAAAATCTCCTCTCCCATAATGTTTTATCTTATCTTCAGTTCTGGTTACTGGTTGTAATCTGTTCACACAGATGGATATATATTCTGTGTGTTTATATTCTATATAATATACATATTTAAAATAAAAATAAGCTTTTGTTGCATAGATTCACAGATATATATAAAACCATCCTGTGGTGTCACTAGGTTTTCAAAACCTGTCTGATTGGTCTTTCTGGACACAAGTCAGCCTACATACATCTGCTGATGCCATGGACATGAGATCATCATCCAGCTTAAATTTACCAGTGTTGTACCAGTTTAAATAAACAATAAAAGCAAAACAAAACACCAGCCTATCTAAAAGTATTTAGGGAAACGACTACACTTACATATACCAACATGCCTTTTTTGTTTCCATATATTGCCACATTCCCACTGGATCTGTTCTGCCTGTTCCTTGCTCCTGCACTGCCATTTAAAAAAAAAAGTCATTGGTGACTGGCTTATTCTTCGTGGTTTCTTGTGCCGGCCCAGTCTGTGTTAGAGTAGGAGGCAAAAAAAGCACCTTTTTGAATAACCTGCTGCAATCTCGTATACTGTTAATGTACACCTCCTGGTCCATGTGACACTAGATGGTAGATGTAAGAATTGAAGCGACACACCAATTGAAATAGTCCAGGTACAACGTTAATCCATTAGGGCCAGGGGACATTTACTGTAAGTATAGTAGTCAACACCTTTCCGTATGGCTGTCATACCAGCTACTGATAAGTCTGAAGTATTCCCATTACAACACAATACAGCAGGCAAGCTGCAGGGAATGTAGTCTACAAACATGATTTCTCTCATAAAGCCCAGATAAAGGGGGTGTTGGACTCCCCAAACACATTAGATACGTTACTCAAATGTCCCTTGACCCTAATTGAATAAAGTTGTATCTGGAAAATTTTAACTGGTGTGGTGCTTCAGTTTTTACATCTACTGTGTTCACTATCAAGCAAAGGATACTGTGGAGATCCTTTGGAATGTGGAAGCTGCCTAGCCATTAGCCAGATCATACATATTCACATCACTTAACTACGTTATCTTTCCACACTTCGAAATAATATGACATTAGGCGTCTTCTAAGTAAAAAGCGAAAAATGGCTTTGCATATCTTTCGCGATTGTGCAGTGTATACATAAAATTTCCATGGAAGGCACTGGTGATGTAGCCGTTTTAGGGGGCATCTTTGATGCCCTGGCTTTGTCACCAGTGCCTCTTAAGACCAGGAAGAGTCAAATGTTAAGGGGGAAAGTTCTACTTTAACAGACGTAAGAGTGTTCCCAATCATTATGGTTTAGGCCAAACCACTCCCAGTACTCTGTGTGCTTTTGAGGAAATGTATTATTTTTTTAGACTGAACAGTAGTGAACTGAAATAGTCTATTGTTTACATGTTATCTATAGAAGGCTTGAATGATCATAATTACCCTGTTTTGCCTGTTCTGTGAGCCTTTGTTTCTCAGACACTTCGTCACAGGCACTGAGCTATGTAATAGTCTCAGAGAGACTGAAGCTGAATGGGATTTGGGGAATTGTGCAGACTTGCTAGAATAGCTTCTAGTATTCCTAATGGAACTTTGTTTTTACTTCTGGTATAAAAATGACTGTACATCTTGCCTGTCACAAAGTTGGTAGGACCAGTTAATAAACCCTTGGGATAGTGAGGCAAAAATAATCATAGCTTTGGCAGGGAAGGGGAAGACAATAACATTAGAAAAAGGAAGGCAAAAGCACAGGGCTGTGGTTTAAACTATTAATTATGTTTTATGTTATATATTATATTTCTGTTATCTATATGTATTTGTTGTCTGTGTAAATTCTGTGTTGAACAGGCCTTATATTTTTAGTACGGTTATATAATATGTTTTTGGACGTTTAATGATTAAAACAACCTTTCATATACAATTTGTAAATTTTGTAACAAAATTGTAAAACTATTTGTAAATGTTTTTTCAACCTTGTTTTTTTCTTTTTTACACAAGCTTTTAGTAGTTGGTATTCCTGCTGAACTATGACTGTAAGAAAAAGCATCTGTAGGACAAGCAACCTGCCCTAGACTGAGTTTAATGTCAAAGGCCGTAAACTGGTATTTATGAAGTTTAAAAGCCCACAGATACTAAAAAAATAAAATAAAAAAAAGGCTTTTATTTCAACAACAGTGACAAAATGTAGTATTCTTACAGGTTTTTTTGGTCAATCCCACACAGACATTACTGCTTAGTTAATAAGTAATACTGTAGATATAGTTTTGTGATTGGTTCCCTTATATATGCCACATCCCTGTATTAGTTTCTGGTGATAGCAGGAGTACATATGGGCAGTATATATATATTAGGAGGTTCATACTTATGTATTGACAAACCTTAGACAGTGCTCCTGTCAATTATACTCTCAGTATCCCATGTAAGTAAAACTCAGTATCCTCATGCCTCCTAAGCAGTGCAAGTTTATCTTCATCTATATCTCTTTTGTAAGGGACACTGGTACTAGGGTTGAGCACGTTATATATAATTGACAAGGAACACAAGGTACTGTTTATACGAGATATGACAACTGCTTGACAATATGACGAAAAGCTTATTTTTCTCCTCTGCATCCTCTTCCCAGTCCCCTACAACACTACAGCCTTCTACATATTACATGAAAAAAGAACCACAACAATGCTTTACTGTAACTTTAGAAGCTGAGAGAGAAGCTATACAGTGGGCAGGTTGCTGGCTACATATACCAGTAAAATGCCTGCTGATTTTCTCCTATCTTTCTCAGCTTGGACACTCATTCTTTCAATGGCTCACATCTTCAATTTAATGGTGCAAATATCTCTAATATAATATCTAGGGTTAAAAAGGACACTCATTTTACTAGATCTTGCAGTGTTAAAAATTCTCACCTGGTGTTTCATAGGCAGAAAGCATTCCGTTCTACCTGTTAATAGGTTCTGGCTCCATTGAATTACACCCTTCAGATGATCAACTACCTTTTATGAGCTATGCAAAGCAGTCAACAACATTATTATCCACCAACAATACAAAAGTGTTCAGTATGCATCTCTTTGAACCCAAGTAGTGTCACCGCTAAAGTTCTTCATAACAATGACTGGATTTCTGAGTGAGAACAGCAGCATGAAAAGAGTAATCCCCCCCCTCATCTTTATATTAGACCATACTTTGATATTGATGTAGGCAAGCAAGGAAGAAGACCAGCATTGGCGCTTGCTGCCAATAACCCAAATAGTGGGATGTCAGACAATGAGTAGTTAAGAGGCACAAGGAGGGTCAACACTTCCAAAATGTCATGGAGGAGGAGATTTGGCTAATTCTGCAGTTTAGGGGTAACACCCTTTTTGACTGGCATGCCAGCAATATCCATGACCGTAATGATTATGATCTTGACCAAGGATTCCAGTAGGGTTAATGGATCAAGCAACTGTGCTTGTTAGGTTGGTAAGCAGGAAAAGCTGCCTTATGGTTGGTATCACTAATACCTCACCTTTCTTCATGCAGTTTGTGTATGCAAACCCTGACAGTTATTCCTATTTGTTCTTTGTTTTTGGTCTGTTGAATATACAGTTAAAAACATTTTGTTATACTGGGCAGCGTGGGTTTCCTTTGGGTACCTGGGTTTTTTCCCCACACTCCAAAGACGGGTAATTGGCTTCTGTCTAAATCAACCCTCTATATGTGCATGTTAGATGAGGACCTTAGATGGTAAGCTTCTTGAGGGAAGTGACTGACGTGTATGTGCACCTTGCAAAGGGCTGCGTAACTTGTTGGCGCTATATAAAATAATAATAATAATGGTTGGAAAAGTGCAACAAAAAAAAACCTGCCTCTGTTAATAATTATCTGATTAGCATTGTTCCCAGTTCTGTGGTCCGCAGCAGAATACCTCCCTCCTATGCTATGCAGATGAGGGTAACAAATGTTGCAGCTCCATAGAATGCAGTATGTGTAAGTGAATGAGCATTGTCAACCTAAGACAGGAAGTGTGTTACTGGCAGGATCATTAAGGGAACGTAAAGTAGCAAAAAGAATGAAAAAAGAAAACCAAAGCAGCCACAACATCTAAGGACTGGTAAGTTGCAGTATGTAACATTTTTGTTTTTAGGTTTAGAAAAACATTAGGCAGTGAGTTTCCAGTGGATGCATTGCTAATGTGCGCTAAAGTCAAAGGGTGGGTGACGTGGGAAGTCCATAGGGATCATAAAAGTCCATAGCTGTAAATTTGTGAATCATGGCAGATTTTTTTTTTCAGCATTTGAAACAGATCTGGGGGGTGTATTGGGCAGACCCTTGGTGGAAAGAATAGAATGTCCTTCATCTCTACACCCAACTATTCATTTATGGATATTAGAATGAGTGTTCTCAAACCATAAGGAAACCCGCACATTTCCATTGGGAATTAATGTTTGAAATAACAAAAAAATAAAAAATACAATTATTAATTTACATATTTTCTAGTTGTTGCCCTTTGTGAATTGGCCGGGTTTACAGTTTGTTTAGAAAACTAACGTGTTCCATGGTACAGAAGCATATGGTTGAATCTGAAAACTTATTGAAAAAGAACAAGATTTTGGAGCGACAATGAAGCTGCCCCCACACTTCTGCAGTGACTGTATATATATGTAAAATAAGCGGTGAACTATTTTTCAGAATGTAAGTCTACAAAAGCCAAACTTTACCGCCACAGATAGATGCAAAGAGGAAAAGAAAGTGAAAAAGTTTCTATTTGTATCTAGTCGAGTAAAGCATACAGAAACAGATCGAAATACTTTTCCTATTACAGTATATATTTTGGTATTGAATGCTGAAAGTGTTTTCACACTGGGCATCTACCAATGGAAAAAGGCTATAAAAGTGATGGTTGCAACTTTCATTTTTTTCAACAGTGAGTCCAAAAATTAATATTTAGAATATAAGTGGCTCCTGGCAAACCAAGTACGTTCCTGGCTTCTAATACATATTGGATATCTCCCTGCTGTAATAACCAACTATATATTGTCCACCTCTGATTTTTGGTTTCCCCCTCCTCCAAACAACTGCATGTTCCAGCTCCTTCTATGGTGTTCTTCATATACACTGCCTGGCCAAAAAAAAAAAGCCACCACCTGTATTTAGCTAAGCCGGTCAGAGCCTTCCATTGGATAATAGGTCTATGTTTATCAAGGTTATGTGCCCAAAAAATTAGGTCAGCTGCCTTCCTGAATATACTGAATGACCAGGTTTTTCCATCAATGGATTTTTTTTTTCCCCTAATGACACGGACATATTCCAAGATGACAATGCCAGGACATATTGGGCTGAAAGAGTGGTTCAGAGAGCATGATACATCATTTTCACACATGGATTGGCCACCACAGAGTCCAGACCTTAACCCCATTGAGAATCTTTGGGATGTGCTGGAGAAGACAGTGGTCCGACTCTCCCATCATCACTACAAGATCTTGGTGAAAAATGAATGCAGCGCTGGATGGAAATACATGTTGTGACATTGCATAAGCTTATCAAAATGAAGCCACTGCAAATGTGTGACGTAATCAAAGCTAAAGGTGGTCCAACGAAATAATAGAGTGTGTGACTTAGCCAATGGAGGCACCCGTGCAGGGGGTGGGAGCAAGAGTGCTGCGGGGACCCACTTGTAGGAAATATTTTTAAAAAAAGGAGGCTTTAATGTCACTTTAACTATTTTTTTTTTAGCATATCAATTTTTATTGTTATTATAGCAGGTTTTTATTATAGCAGGTTAATTTTTTATTATAGCAGGTTACATAGTGATGAGACATTTTCATGAAGAAATCAGAATGTGTTCACAACATGTGGTGAGGATAAAATACAGGACCATATACATTGCCGCAAATTTAACATGCGTGTGTGGCATAGGGAACTTCACCTTAAGATATGTAGTCCATAGATCGCTATGTGAAAACAGAAATAAGCAAATCATCAATTGAAAGGAAGAAGAAGAAGAAGACTAAATAAATAAAAGATATCAATACTGAAACTGAAACTGATCCTGGATCATTCAAGTGAATGTTCTGATGAGAGGAATCGCTGGATTAGTGGAGGGGGGGGGTAGAAACACTTTTGTGTAGGGAGGGCCTAAGGAATGTCGGGGAGTCG
>NW_017308111.1:0-1160 GCF_000935625.1 Nanorana parkeri | reverse complement strand
TATCTGGGCGTGCTGCAAGAAATGTGTAGGGGGAACGCGGTATTCCTTGCGCAAGGTGAGGAGGATCTTGCAGTGTCCCTGAGGTGTCAGTATGTCTTGCAGGGTATGGATACCCAGAAGTTCCCAGCCCCTGAAAGCTTTTGAGTCGAGCTCGGCTGGGAAGGCCGGGGTAGACGTGATAGGCATCAAAGGGGAGATTACCCCAGGTAGGCAATAAAGTTTCCTGACTTCCCTCCAAGTAATTATCGTGTCTCTTAACAGGATATTTTGTTTGATGTGAGGTGGGAGGAGGGGAAGTGGGGTGTGTAAAATACCCGATAGTGACCATGGGGACGCTAGGTGGCTCTCTAATGGTGTGTTGGTGAAGAATGAGGTATCAGATATCCAATCTCTAACGTGGTGGAAAATACTGGCTAGGTTATATAATCTGATGTTAGGTAGATTGGCACCAAGGTCAATAGCGGGGCTTTGGAGTTTGTACAATGCAATTCTGGGTTTTTTCCCTCTCCAAATAAACTTGGAGAAGGCGCTGTTGAGGGTTTGAATGTCTTTATGTTTAATAAGGAGCGGGATTGTTTGCATTGGGTATAACAGGCGGGCAAAACTAATCATGCGTATCAGGTGGCATCTGCCTAGGGTGGAGAGTGTGAGCGATTGCCATGTGCGGAGTTCGTTTAGAATTTTTTGTATGAGGGTTGTATAGTTTAGTGAATAAAGATCCGTGGCTAGGCGAGGAATATGAATACCCAAATATTTAACGGAACATTGTCTAATTTGTATTTTGTAAGACTCAGTCCACGTGGAGGTGTCTAAGGTAAAGTTGTGTGATAGGGGCAATAATTTGCTTTTGGCAAAATTGATTTTTAGCCCCGAGAATGTAAAAAGCATAGTTATGTGTTGGAGCACTCGTGGAAGTTGGGTAGAGGGGTCGGATAACAACAGTACTATATCATCGGCGAACAGGGCTAACTTAACATCAATAGGGCCTAATGAGACTCCTGAATACAGGGGAGAGGAGGCTAGGGAGCGGGAAAGTGGTTCGATTGCCATGTTAAAGAGGAGTGGGGATAAAGGACATCATTGGCGTGTACCCTTATATAGAGGAAAGGACGCTGAGAGGGCTGATGAGGTGCAAATGCGGGCCTTGGGAGAAGTGTAAA
>NW_017308110.1:282752-283307 GCF_000935625.1 Nanorana parkeri | reverse complement strand
GATAAAGGCACGCAGGCGCGGTCAGTATAGATGGAGACAGCAACAGGCTTGATAAAGGCACGCAGGCGCGGTCAGAATAGATGGAGACAGCGACAGGCTTGATAAAGGGAACAGTAGAAAGGCATCATGGCACACTCACAAACCAGAATGTAAAACAACTTGTCTCACCACTAAGGACAATGACAGAGGTTTGGATACACGTCTTCTGCAAAGGATGTGTAAGCCGCACTGCCGCGCCAAGGCACCTCTTATAGTGCGGTCCTAACTCTAAACTATGAGAGTCTCCATCTTGGAGCACATGGGGGCAGAAGATATCAAATTGGGTGCAGGCCTGTCAGGAGGACGCCCCACCTCCTTAAAGGTACAGAGACACACAAGGGATCCCGCACATCCCATTGGCAGCTGAGAAACCCCATGCGTCACTGCACCAAATCGGTAAAGCAAAACAAACGACAAACGCACTCAACAATTTGTTACCAGTTATACAGAAAGGTGCACACGAAATGGGCTTTGAACAGTAGAACAGTAGAAAGGCATCATGGCACACTCACAAAC
>NW_017308110.1:269834-282256 GCF_000935625.1 Nanorana parkeri | reverse complement strand
GCGCAGTCAGTATAGATGGAGACAGCGACAGGCTTGATAAAGGCACGCAGGCGCAGTCAGTATAGATGGAGACAGCGACAGGCTTGATAAAGGCACGCAGGCGCAGTCAGTATAGATGGAGACAGCGACAGGCTTGATAAAGGCACGCAGGCGCAGTCAGTATAGAGGGAGACAGCGACAGGCTGGATAAAGGCACGCAGGCGCAGTCAGTATAAATGGAGACAGCGACAGGCTGGATAAAAGCACTGGATAAAGGCACGCAGGCGCAGTGGGTATAGCTGGAGACAGCGACAGGCCGGATAAAGGCTCGCAGGCGCAGTGGGTATAGCTGGAGACAGCGACAGGCCGTATAAAGGCACGCAGGCGCAGTGGGTATAGCTGGAGACAGCGACAGGCCGGAGAAAGGCACGCATGCGCCATGTGGGGGATTTAAAGCGTGAGTCTGTCGGCGCACGCGCAGTAGCTCCATCTGTCTAGATCTCCAATTGGCAGGCCTCCGGATGGGACGTCACCAGGCGGAGAACTCGACAAATCGGAACACCGGGCACAGGTCGTTGCCTGATTAGTGAACTCTGTGGCGGGGAGGTATTTCGGGGTGTCCAAGCTTTGTTTTGGCTTCCTCTGTAGGTGAGTTTATGGAGAGCGGAATGTGGGGGTTGTACAGGGGGTTTCAGCATGCTTCCGTTTGATGTGCGGTCCTATTGTCTTGAGTCAGCCATCGCCGTGTGCGGTCTTCCGGGCTTCCTGCCTGCCCATCCCCGTGACACATTGTTTATGTTGGTGTGTGTATCTCTCCTGCCCCATTGGTGGTTTGTGAGGTAATTTGTTCCTGGCGATCTTGTTTGTGTCCTTGGCAGTCATGGTGTGTGTGGGGACGTAAGCCCCCTGGAGGTGGTGGTCTGTGTAGGAGGCAGTCTACCCTGGTGGTCCTGGTATATGTTAGGTGCTGTGCCCCTGGGGGCTGCTGTGTGTGTATATGTGAGGTGCTGTGCCCCTGGGGGCCGCGGTGTGTGTATATGTGAGGTGCTGTGCCCCTGGGGGCCGCGGTGTGTGTATATGTGAGGTGCTGTGCCCCTAGGGGCTGCGGTGTGTGTGTATGTGAGGCGCTGTGCCCCTGGGGGGCCGCGCTGTGTTTATATGTGAGGCGCTGTGCCCCTGGGGGGCTGCGCTGTGCATATGTGAGGCGCTGTGCCCCTGGGGGGCCGCGCTGTGCATATGTGAGGCGCTGTGCCCCTGGGGGGCCGCGCTGTGCATATGTGAGGCGCTGTGCCCCTGGGGGCCGCGCTGTGCATATGTGAGGCGCTGTGCCCCTGGGGGCCGCGCTGTGCATATGTGAGGCGCTGTGCCCCTGGGGGCCGCGCTGTGCATATGTGAGGCGCTGTGCCCCTGGGGGCCGCGCTGTGCATATGTGAGGCGCTGTGGCCCAGGGGGCCGCGCTGTGCATATGTGAGGCGCTGTGGCCCAGGGGGCCGCGCTGTGCATATGTGAGGCGCTGTGGCCCAGGGGGCCGCGCTGTGCATATGTGAGGCGCTGTTCCCCAGGGGGGAGGCGGTGTGCCGTGTGTGCGCAATAGTCCATGCTAACTGACCTGGTCACTGAATACAATCACTATACTGTAATAATGATGTACAAAGTAAAAGTAGCTCTGGTGCTCATTTGGTTCATCAAATACATTGAGGGGAATTTATCAAAACTGGAGCATGGCAACCAATAGGCTTCTCTTTAATTTTCAAAGCTTAACTGAACAAACCGAAGGGAGAAGCTGATTGGTTACTATGGGCAACTATTCCGGATTCTGCCTGCTCCAGTTTTGGTAAATTCCTCTGTTCACACATTTCAGGCATGGAGCCATAGAAAAAGTAAGGTTTCATAATTAGAAGTACAGCAAAAATTGCATCGTTTGGGGGATTAAAGTTTTCTGCAATACTTCACCCTCCTCTGTGATAGGCCCTACTTTGTCCTAATTTCCAAATCTGATAAAGATCCACTGTACTGCGACTCCTTTTAGACCCATATCAATAATTACCATGAATGTAAAAATTCTGGCTAAAATCCTGGCTAGACGGTTGCATTCAGTTATTTCCAGGTTTATAGGCTTTGACCAAACTGGGTTTATCCGAGGAAGCTCCACAAACATAAACATTCAGACATTTCACTAACCTTCAGATCCCATCCTCTCCATCCAGGGCTGTCCTGGATTTGGATACCCACAAAGCCTTTGACTCTATTGAATAGCCTTTGTATGATCCAGGTACTGCGGAGGTTTGGATTTAGTGATATTTTGGGTACATATTGTATACAACCAGCCTGCTGCCCGTATTTTTTTTTTTCCCCCCGCTCGATGTTGGTTCTGACTTTGACCTCTACACTTGTTGCCCAGTACAACACGCCAACAAATTAAAATATCTGGGTATAGTAGTTGCATTGCTCTTATCAAAGTACTTTGACAATACTCATACCCCAATTATTGCAGCATTTAAACATAAGCAGTCTGCCTAGATCAATCTCCCCCTTACACTGTTGGGAAGAATAAGGTCTTTAAAGTGGTTACTCCTAAATTCCTGTATTTATATTTTTCGTGTGTGATTCCTCACCCCTGGCTGCTGTAGAGTGTTTGTATGACGCTCAATAGTCTGTCACCACAGTTAGAAATTTCTATTGGATAAATATGTGATCTGCTCGGCTACTAATTGCACTTCCAGCAAAGGTATTTTTAGGATCAAACAGAGGCCAAAATCCCAGTGATCATTCTGCATTGTGTATTCCCATTACACTCGGCTCTTTCTCAGAATTCATCCCATCTGGCATGATTGGTATCTGGCCCAGTTAAAATGTATTTAGACTTGACTGTCTGTGAGAATTTCTCACCTCCTGACATAGCTGGAACAGTCTGGCTAAGTCTTGCAGGAAACCTGTTATAAGAGAAATGACAGCCAGATGACCAGCAGTGTTGGGAGGAGATGTCAGTAACAACGTCCTCCTTGTTATCTTTCATGTGTACCCAGTGTACCTACTCTAGGGTGGCAGAGGGTGTGCTTCATTTTACTCTTCTTGCTACCCTTAGGGCTCATGTTCTGGGGCTGTGCTTGACTTGCTTTGCTTTTGGTTGCCTCAGTTTGGGTACAGCAGATGAGATGCATTTGCCTTGTAGGCAAAGCAGGTGAGACGCAGCCTTTTGTTGCGTTTTACCAGTGCTGCGTTAAAATCTAAAAGGCAGCATTCAACAATGCCTGTCTACATGAGTCCTTCTCCTGGTTGGCCTTGATACAGGATGTTGTGCAAGAAAACTGGGCTTGCCTCTGTCTGTCTTTTGTATACTCCAGACATGCTAGTAATCCAAGCTCCAAATGCATGTGTTCCTGATCCACATCTTTCTCAGCGCAATCTGTGCTGTCAAACTAGTTTGAGAAAAACTAGGCTTGGGAAAGTATTGATCTACATTAATGCTATACAAATAGTTGGCTTGCATGTCTAATCTTGTATGCATGTTGCAGTGTGACATGCGAACACATCTAATCTTATGTTCAGCGTACATCCCATACACACTTTTGTTAGAGAATAAAAGGTGTTTTTCTGGTATTTTGGTTACCTCAAAGGCCTCTACTTTAAAGCCGTGGTTCTCAACCTGTGTAACCTCAGGACCCACATTTGTCCTTGGTCACCAAGTTGCGACCCAAGTCGCTTTGCATTGGAACGCACAGCAATGCGGTACTGCGTGTTCTGGTGCGGGCAAATGAACTGTGGGCGGGAGGTGCATTTGGGGTGCCATTGAAATTAATTGGAACGCAACACACCTCCCCAGCCAGAATGCATAGTGGGTGCGATTGCATGGTACAGTGCATTAATTGTTCAAGATTGTATGTGTTAACGGGCATTCAAAAACAGTAAAGGTGCCCACACACCTTGCGATAATCGTACGATAATCACAGGAAATCCCACGATCGTACGATTATTGCAAGGTTTGTGGAAGGTGGGTTCTCGGCGGGTTTTCGAACATGTTCCTGAAATAAGTCGTGTGACCGTACAGTAGAAACGGTTGCACGACTTTTATCTTGGGAACATGTTCGAAAACCCACCGAGAATCGTATGATTGTCGGCGGGTGTGTGGCATGTTCGTAAGATAAATGCCGCACGGGCCGGTGTGTGCAAACGCACACTGCCCGTTCAGCATTGCTGTCATCGGCGGGGCGGGCTTGCTATTGTCCCAAGTACGATCCGCCTGTCAAAAGATAGGCAGATCGTACATTTTTTAAAATTACCTTACAACCATCGCAAGACAAAAGTCTTGCGATGGTTGTAAGGTCTGTGGCCAGCATTACACACACTCACACACACTCACACACTCACACACACTCACACACACTCACACACTCACACACACTCACACACTCACACACACTCACACTACGGTTGCACGACTTTTATCTTGGGAACATGTTCGAAAACCCACCGAGAATCGTATGATTGTCGGCGGGTGTGTGGCATGTTCGTAAGATAAATGCCGCACGGGCCGGTGTGTGCAAACGCACACTGCCCGTTCAGCATTGCTGTCATCGGCGGGGCGGGCTTGCTATTGTCCCAAGTACGATCCGCCTGTCAAAAGATAGGCAGATCGTACATTTTTTAAAATTACCTTACAACCATCGCAAGACAAAAGTCTTGCGATGGTTGTAAGGTCTGTGGCCAGCATTACACACACTCACACACACTCACACACTCACACACACTCACACACACTCACACACTCACACACACTCACACACTCACACACACTCACACACTCACACACTCACACACTCACACACTCACACACTCACACTCTCACACTCTCACACTCTCACACTCTCACACTCTCACACTCTCACACTCTCTCACTCTCTCACTCTCTCACTCACTCACTCCAAAAAAATAATGTTTTAAGATCCTCCCAATCTTCCCACCTTACGAGAACTGTAGAGGATTTTCAGCCTTGGATCCAGTATGGGCTGCTGTGCTGTGATGGAGCTCCATCCATATGTACATTGCTTGTACAACCCCTTTGCGTGCCCTGTAGAGATGCCAGGAACCAGAACGTGATGTCTCTCTGGTCCAGGCACCTCTACAGGACATGTGAAGAATCTGTAAGCAATGCACTTATGGATGGAGCTCCCTCACGGCCATAGCCCCACCCCACTCCAGCAACACTCGGCACCGTGCAGCGTGAGAACTGACAGTGCTGCGCTTGGAGGAGGCTGATAAAAGTGGAAGGCACACCTCGACCCACTTTTGGCTCACAACCCACCAGTTGAGATTCAATGGTCACTATTCATAAGAGGTCATACTTTCCTATAACACCCTGTGGCAGAAATCTTCAGAGGGTTACCAGCACAAGTACACTGCAGCATGATAGGCTTACTATTTGAATAAACAGACACACATGTGAGGATACCACTGAACATAAAGGTAGGTCGTACAGAGTTTTGGTAAATATTGCCTATTATAAATGCTCTGTGGAAAGGGATGGGTGATACATTTGTCACAGTCTGGACCCCATGGATCCAATACTCCCATGCCTTACACTCATCCCAATGCTTTACTACTTTATCAGGCTTCTGTTATACTGGGGGGCTTAAAGAGAACTCCAACTTCTTTCTCTTTTCTGTCTTCATTTCCTTTCTGCAGATTTTTTCATTTTGGACCATGTAACTTTTTTTCTCTGATGCTCTTATTTATATTTTCTTATAAGAAACTTATAACATAAGTCTTAAAAAGATAGCCCGGAGCTATTGTCCTTAATGCGCCTGTGGTATTGTCTGTGGTTTATAGAGATGGAAGTTCTCCATGTTCACTAATACTGATGTCTCATATGGTCCTGTATTGAGTAGAGGTGCACCGAAATGAACATTTCAAAACCGAAATAAAAAAAATCAGGTCAAAACGGAAAATGTTTTTATTCATTTTGCATTTTGTTTTTTTATATTTTATTTTAATTTTTTTAAAAACTTAAATTTTTTATATTCATGTTTTAATTTAAATTTTTGTAAATGTAATTTTAGGGACTTTGGGGAAATATTGGGGGTCTAAACAGACCCCTGATATTTCCCTTTTTAAAATGGAAAAAGAGAACGGATGCACCGCTGTATCCGACCGGAAAATTGCACTTTCGGCATTATGCCAAAAGTGCCACTTTTGGCCGATATATCGGAGCATCCCTGTTATTGAGTATGTTCATTGCAAGACAGTCAAATGTTAATATATACCTGCGAATCTCTGTAGCTTTTGTTAAATGTTTATCTTTCAATAGATTTTTATTGAATATTTAGAGTGGCAGAGGAGTGGTAGTTTTCTCATACCTGCCTGTAGGGTTTCAAGCTGAATCTGGTGGTAATAGTAAAATTCTATGCCTGTCATCTTTTGTCTCCAGCAGCGGCTGTCAGATACCGGTCACTACCCAAGTTGTGGGTTGCTGCTATGAAGAGTAGTTCAGAATAAGAAGCAGAGTGACTATTTATGTAGATGACCAGAGAATTCTGCTATACAGGTATGCAAGTACAAATCTCATTTAGTTCACTAATTTTGTATTGAGATTCTAGTCTATCACGGGAGAGATCTTGGATCTGTGCCTACCTTACAACACTCACAGGACCTTGGGGAAGAAAATGTCGCCATGCTCCAGAAGGAACAGGGTCAGTATGACTATTTCAGAGACTATTTGAGGATCTACAGCCTAGTGATACACAAATAAGATACATTTTTGTTATTAGTACTTGAATGCATCAAGATTTAACTCCTGATTTTAGTGTCACTTTAATCCTGGGTGCTCACGAAGGAGTCCAAAATGTAGAGATAAGCACTCAGGAATTATGCATTAGGAACTTCCACTTTGTGACCAGCCTTGATGTAGATGAGCCATGCCCCCTCTTCCCTGCCGAGACATCAGTTGCGGAATAAAGCTTCCTAATGCACAAAATTTTCCTTTTTAATCTTTCATCGTTTTCCTCACAGATTTAAATATTTTCAAGCAAATTTCAACGTGTCTGAATGACTGAGCTATCAGCATCTTTAACTCAGGTCCAGCAAGGACAAGTGCAAGAAGACTTCATTGAAAGCCACACTGCCAACATGGTATGTAGTTCAAAAGCAGGCGCTCATGGGGCCGCCTCTAATGGGCACACAAGGTAAAGGGGAAATCGAAAACCCCTTTTTTTTTTTTGCATAGCATTAAGAATTAGCGACTCTGTTTAGATTTATTGTAATCTCCTTCATCCCATATGTAAGCCCAAATATAACCGTGTAAAGGGAAATATTGGTCAACCCACGCTGATAAAAATATGGCGGCTGCTATTTCTAGCTCCTTAAAAAGCTAGTTTTCTGGTTGTGATCCAGTGGCTTCAAATTCTTTTAGTCGCTGACCTCTGCATATGCAGATCAGTAGGTCTGACTTAACTGACTGTATGCATGTTCCACGTTCAGGGAATTGGAAACCATACTGTATAAATGCCAAAAATAAATATGATTTATTTATTGCAAGCAACAGCTAGTTCTATGCCCTCTGTCTGCCTTATTTGGGCACAACTTCTAGAGTTGAACTCCTCGATAATTGAAACATCACATGAGAAAGTATCAGTAAATATGTTCACAATCCTAAATGAACAGGAAATGATGTAAAGCATCTCCTGTTCATGCAACTGGGGACACCTTAAAGTGACATTAAACCCTCAGATTTTTTAACATAAACCAATACTGTAATGTGTGCCTTACTGTAATCCATGGTAGTTTCCCTTCTCTTTGCTGCTCTTCCTTTTAAATCCTCATGTCTTCTCATGCTTGGGGGAGAACTTCCCTTTGCAGCTGAGTGCCTCTTCCTGTAGTGCTGGCTCAGGTTGCAAACCTACACACAGACACCATGTATCCATTTCAGAGACAAGGCAGTCTGCTGCAAAACAGAAGTTCTGCCGAGCATGAGAAGAGATACAGATTTAAAATGAAGAGAAGGGAAACAACCATGGATTACAGTAAGGCGCACATTACAGTATCGTTTTATGTTAAATCTGAGGGTTTAATGTCACTTTAACTTCTTAATGACCTGAAGCTTTTTTTTAGTTTTTGTTAATGACTTTGCTGTGTGATTCTTCCACAGCAGTAATAGGCAACCACACATTTATATATTGTTTTTTTTTAGAGGACAGATAGGCACACCTATGTAATATAATCATATAGCCCCAACGCCTCACTTAGGATGAATAAAATAAAAAAACTGAGGAAAAAAACGTAAAGAAAACACTTTTTGTTTTCCCCAGTTTTGACGATTTTTTTAGAAAATAGCACAGCTAAATGCATTCAAATTAATTTTATTTATCTTTATTTGGAAACACCACACATCCCTCCGTTTTTTTAGACTTTTTTTTTTTTTGTACTTCTCGGCCTTAAACGAAAAATGTACATTTTATTTTTTTTCTCTAAAAGCGAATAGTGGTTAGGTGGCATACAATGTCATGAAGTGTCACACTTCGTGACAGTGACATACTTTGAACATCGCTGTCATGAGGGGGTTAAATAAAAAAAAAATTAATCCCTTAGGGTGAAAAACAAATCTGCAGCTCAGCTGCATATTTTTATTGTAAGGGTTTAATTGTTCTTATAGTATAAAATCTATCCGTATATATCATTTTTTTTTTACACTTTTTTGTTTGTCAATTATATCAAGCAGTCACTATTACTGCTTGATTTATTTATTTTCTTTTAATTTTTGATTTATTATTATTATTATTAGACTCCTCCAAATCTAGGAACATAAGAACAGCCAATAATAACCTTAGTGACACTGAGCCTTATATGCTGATTCTGCTTTTCTTTCAGTATTCGAGCATCCATTAATGAATGGTAGCCACTGATCTCAGCGGTTACTGGCTTTTGACGGCTTCAAATAGCTGATCACATACAGTGTGCATGATCTGTCATTTGGGCAGTTCATGATGGGGGATGTACAGTGTATGTCTTCAATCATGAAGGGGTTAAGCTTACTATGTCAGTTTTTTACAAACACTCAGTGATCAGTACTGAATGCTGAGTGTTTGTGCTCTCCATCCTGACTGCTCTGCCTGTCGCAGGAGGCCAAGCTCTCCTCCCACACCCCCCCTGTCAGCCACCTCCTCACCCCTGGACACTGACGGCTGGATCAGCTCGGTCTCTCCTCCAATCCCCTGTGCCTACACAGGCCTGGGAGAGCAGTGTGGATCGGAGGAGAGAAGCTAGGGATGCACCACACTTTCGGCCGTTTTGGTACGATCAGCATTTTGCCCATAGTACCATTTTCGGCATTCCTACTAAAGATGTTAAAAAATACCTTTTATTTTGCAAAAGCATTTGCTACAGTACCTCCATAAATGTTTAATTTACAAGCTTCATTCCTTGGGCAATGATAAAATGGTGTGTACTTGGATAGAGAACTGGCTAAGTGAATGTGTCCAGGGAGTATTGATAAATAGCTCATTTTCCAAATGGTCCTTGGTTGGCAGTGGTGTTCCCCAGGGTTCTGTCCTGCGGCCATTGCTGTTCAACCTATTTCTCAATGATATTGGGACTAATATTAAAGGGGAACTATGGGGTCAGTGTTTTTCCCCATAGTTCTCTTTAGGGTAACGGGAGGACACAAACTAGCGTCCTCCCGTTACCCTAAGCTCAGTATACCGCGAGCTACAGCTCGCGGTATACTGAGACGCCGGAGCGGATCCCGACGTAAATGACGGGATCCGCCCAGCTGCGTGAGTGACAGCTGGCTCTGCCTATCTAGAGGCAGAGCCAGCTGTACCCGCCCCCGTCCGTTCCGCCAGTCAGAGCTGGCAGATCGGAGCGGGGAATCCAGCCCCTCCCCCTGTCACGGCAGAGAGCCGTGACCGGATCGAGAGGTGAGCGAACCTGGTATGTGTTTGCTCACCTCCCGATATACTGAGCCGACCTGTGACAGTCTCATTGTCACAGGTCGGCTAGAACTATGAGGTGAGTGGAAATCACTCATCTCATAGTTCTCCTTTTTAATAGCAATATTTCAGTTTTTCCTGATACTAAAATGTATAGCGTAATAAAACTCGATAAAAGGCATAGCAATACTTCAGGAAGATCTGGATAAAATTGGGAAGTGGGCATGTATATGGTAGATTAAATCTATTATCTGGAAGTGTAATGTTATGTGTTTCGGAATTAAATATACACATGCAAACTACTCACTAATGGATGTTCCACTGGGGGAATCTGAGGTAGAAAAAGATTTGGGAGTCCTATTGGACAGTCGCCTTAGTAACAGCATGCAATGCCAGGCTGCAGCAGATAAGGCGAGCAGGGTACTATAATGCATAAAAAGGGAATATGCTGTAAAGACCAATCCAATATTCTGCCCCTGCACAAAACACCGGTCCCTCCACATCTTGAGTATGTGGCTCAGTTTTAGTCCAATCCACAGAAGGAATGTTCTTGAGCTAGAGAGTCCAGAGAAGGGTGACAAAGCTAATAGGTTAGAGCAGTGCTTCTTAAAGTGTGGGTCCCGCAAGTTCGCGATCAGAGTCCCCTGGCCAGGACCGCCATCAGGAGGTGTATGGCCGGTACTTGTGTGAGGGGCCCAGGCTGCTGAGGAGGTCTGGGATCCAAGCCAGATTGTTTTATTTCAGTTTACTGTATTATTTGCAGTGTAGTGTAGTTTTTAAGGTCGCTGTATCCCCTGTGCACTTCGTACCTTCCTGAGCACGTGTGGAGCACAGTGGTGGAGCACAGCTGCTGGACGTAAAGGTAAGGAGGGGGCTGGGGCTTAGTAGTACTGCCTGGGTTAGAGGACCTAAATTATCAGGAAAGACTGCAAACTTTAAACTTGTTCACTCTTGAAACGCGAAGACTGAGTGGGGACGTGATATTAATGTACAAATTGTTTAATAGTGATGGATTAAACTGTTTACTGTTCACTCAACAAAACAAGAGGCTGCCACTGGGATTTTTTACTGTGAGAGCTATAAAATTGTCGAACTCCCCTCTCCAGACAGTGGTTTCAGCTGAGTGTATGAAACCATTTAGGACCCGTCTAGGTACTTTTGTCAATGAGCAAGACATGCAGAGGTACAGGTAATCTTAGGAGCTCACGCGCACACAACCACGTAGGTTGAACTCTGTGGACCTGTGTCTTCAACCTTAACAACTATGTAATTAATCGTGATGATCCTTTGTTCCCTAAAGTTCTGCCACAAGTGGGCTTTGCCTTTTTTGATGTGGTATTTTGTTCTTTACCCTATACCCTATCAAAGTAAAATCTTGATCTTTGATCACAAATTTCCACTGACCATGTAAGCATACCACCCACATTCGAGTTGGTGTTAATCTGAAGGTCCCCACACACCTTACGATAATCGTACGATAATCGCGGGAAATCCCGCGATCGTACGATTATCGTAAGGTGTGTGGAAGCCGTGCGACCTCTACTACTGTAAGGTCGCACGACTTTAAACTTACGGACATGTTCGATGTTCGGCGGGTTTGTGGCATGTCCGTACGATAACAGCCGTACGGGCCGGTGTGCGCAAGCGCACTGCCCGTTCGGCATTGCGGTCATCGGAAGCCCGCCCCTTGGGGTGTGGCTTGCGATCATCGCAAGTACGATCTGCCTATGCAAGATAGGCAGATCGTACGTTTTTTAAGTACCTTACAACCATCACAAGACAAAAGTCTTGCGATGGTTGTAAGGTGTGTGCCCAGCCTTATACACTCAAAATGTTCTAATTGCTGTAGTAAGGTTTGGTACTTTTTAACTAATTCTAAGGGCTTGGTCTTTTCTTGCACCTGCAATCTGTGTCACAGATGCAGTGTACAGGCTCCATCAATGTTTCCCCCCCCAGTTTTAGGTCTGTTTAGAGGTACTGTTATTTATAACTATAAAAATAATTACATTTGTTTCCCATCAATATATTGTTCACTTATATATGTATCCTTCTGGAAGTGGTTGATCTCCAGTTGCTGTATATTAACCTCCCTGGCGGTCTGATTATTTTATTTTCTCTCCCGTTCATTGAAGGACACAGGGCAACAGATCGGAGATCCTGTATGGTAGGGTATATCGCCACCTGCAGGAGTAGGACGCTAGGCACATAACAAAAAGACAAGACAGCCTAGGGGCCGCCCCTGCTGGTGGCCCAACCCCCCACTTGCTGACAAGTCTCCAGTTTTTTGCCTAGCGTCAGGAGTAAGGAGCTAAATATTTTTTCTCTGAAAAAATGTTTTCTTTCTTCTATCAAGTGTCACCAGGGCGACGTGCTAGACGACTGTGGGTCCTTGTGGTCTTCCCTGGGTGACCGCCGAGCGCATGCCGTCTCTGCCTCGGTGGGTCGGCTGCAACATAGGTCCCTCGTGACGCCTGCGGGTTTGTCCCGGGGGGGGGGCATATGACCGGGGGTCTCGACCTGCCA
>NW_017308110.1:268382-269802 GCF_000935625.1 Nanorana parkeri | reverse complement strand
GCGGCCGCTACTCGAGGCCCCGGTCTGATTTGCCGCCTCCAGGCGGCTCTGCGGCCGCCATCTTGGATAAGGGCAGGCGCCCTTTTCGTGAGGTCACTTCCGCCCCGGGCTCCCTTTCAACCCAGGGCGGATGGGGAGGGTCCTCCTTTCGGCCTGAGACGGCGCTGCGGACGGACGCTGCTGGTACTGGTTGAATTCAGTACAGCGGGGGGTTTTGAGCACTACTGGGGCTCTCTCCCTTTGCTGTAGCGGTCATCTAGTGCTGGGGCAGTTGCTGTGCAGTGTAGCATGGATCGCAGGGACGAGCCATCTGGGTTGCCATGTGAGGGTTGTGGGCTGCGCTCTGCGGACCCCTCTAGATCCCCTCTTTGTGCGTCCTGTACGCCTGCGTTTCTTTGCCAGTCGCCTGTGCCGCCCTCGGGTCCCTCAGGGGGGGTCGGTGCAGCGGGCACCGCGCTGTCCTTAGAAGTTTTTTTCCACTGCTATGGATGGATTTGTGTCGCGCATTGAGCGCGCCTTGATGCAGCACCCTCCAAAAAAGGCGGGCTTTGCCTTTATCGTCTCCGGTCCTGTCAGGGGACTCCGAGGAGGAAGGGGAGCTTCCCTCGGCGTCACCTGCGCGGGACCCGGGTGATGCCTCCCAGCAGGAGTTGGCCAGCGAGGATGAGTCGGCGTCTGCGCTCATGTTTCAGGAGCGTGAACTGGTTGCGGCTTTAGTGCGCGCAGTCAGGGATCGAGGAGGCTCCCAGCTCTTCAGCGCTGTCGCCTGTGCAGTTTGGGACGCATAAGAGCAGGCGTTCCACCAAGGTGTTTCCTTACGTTCCTTTTTTTGATTTTCATTTTTAAGGAATGGAAGCGGCCCTCAAAGTCCTTTGCGCTTCCCAAGCGGTTCTCGGTACGTTATCCCTTTTGAGGAAGCCTTTCTGTCCAAATGGTCATCTCCGCCTGTGGTGGACCCCCCGGTCTCGTGCTTGAACAAGGCCACGCTTATTCCGGTGGAGGACTCGCCATCCTTTACGGACCCCCCCGATAGAAAGGAGGGGGCGGTTTCCCGCACCTTGTACTCTGTGTCGGGTGCGCTTATGCGCCCGGTCTTGGCGTCTGCCTTGGTCTCTCAGACCCTGACGGAGTGGGCGAAGATGTTGCATCAGGGCTTCGCGGAGGGGAATGTCTCCCCCGCTTACGTTGATCTGGCGGAACAGCTGGTCCAGGTTCTTAACCTCCCTGGCGGTATGATTATTCAGGATTTTAGGTACCAAAAGCGGTACATTGTTTTTCAAGCAAATATGTTGTTTTACATTGTAGGCCTGTAGTTCTTAGTAAATCCTAGGAATAACTCACCTAAATCTGTCCAAACAAGAGTCCAGTAGACATCCCAGGTATGATAAAGTTTGAAACACGAAATTAAAAAATTATAATA
>NW_017308110.1:266706-268257 GCF_000935625.1 Nanorana parkeri | reverse complement strand
CAGGGACAAGGTGAGTGTCACTTTTCTGTGCAGCCCCGAGTCTGGCTCGGGGCTACCGCTCCTGGTATGGAAAATTCACCCCGAGCCAGACTCGGGAATACCGCCAGGGAGGTTAAGTATGTTTGTAACTCGGCTTTGGATGCGGCACCCCTGGTGTCGAA
This sequence comes from Nanorana parkeri, assembly GCF_000935625.1. Taxonomy (NCBI): domain Eukaryota; kingdom Metazoa; phylum Chordata; class Amphibia; order Anura; family Dicroglossidae; genus Nanorana; species Nanorana parkeri. The sequence continues at coordinate 268,096 of NW_017308110.1, read as the reverse complement.
GGTGTCCATGTCAGCGGTCACGCTTCGTCGTTTGTTGTGGCTTAAGTGTTGGTCGGCTGACCAGGCTTCCAAGAAGGCTCTGACGGAGCTCCCCTTTACTGGAGATCGTCTGTTTGGCTCCACACTGGATGACATCATCAAGGATTTGACGGGGGGGTAAGAGTACCTTCCTGCCTCAGTCGCGCAAGCCAGAACAGCGTCTGAAGCCCGGGCCCTCCTTCTCCGCTCACAAGCGGCTTTTTCGGCCCCCTCCGAGAAGGGCAGCAAGTTCACCAAAGCCTCCTCCTCGCAGTCTACCAAGCGTCCCTGGCAGCCTAAGTCTACCAAGCCCGCGGGCAAGCCCCCATCCGCATGAAGGTCGGGCCCCGTTCGGGGCTCCGGGGTGAGGGGGCGCCTGCAGCTCTTTCCGGAATTTTGGTTGGCTCACGTCTCGGACACTTGGGTTCGGGAGCTGGTGTCGTCAGGCTACAAGATCGAATTCCTGTCCCCGCCCGGGCCACCGTTTCTTCCCGTCCAACACACGGCTTTCCCCCCTGCGGTTGGCGGCTTTCCACCGCGGGGTGGGGGACCTCTTGTCCCAGGGGGTGGTCGTACCAGTTCCGTCCTCGGAGAGGTTCACAGGGTTTTATTCAAATCTGTTTACCGTGCCCAAGAAGGAGGGGGTTCGCCCTATCCTGGACCTCAAGCATTTAAACACCTTTGTGAGGGTGGGGGACCTGTTGGCTTCCATCGACAAAGGATGCCTACCTTCATGTGCCCATTTGCCTGTCTCATCAGCGATTTCTTCGTTTCGCCGGTGGGGGAGGACCATTTCCAGTTTGTGGCGCTGCCTTTCGGCCTTGCGTCGGCCCAGCGAGTGTTCACCAAGGTGCTGGCCCCGATTCTGGCGCTCTTGCGTTGCCGGGGGATCTCGATTGCGTGGTATCTGGACGATCTTCTTCTGCGGGCGGAGTCGCACTCCTCTCTGGTGACAGCTCTGGAGGTCACGGTGCGGTCCTTGGAGGGGTTCGGGTGGATCCTGAACGTTCAGAAATCTTGTCTGGTGCCTTCGCCCCGCCTGGAATACCTGGGCCTACTTCTGGACACTGTTGCCGCCTGGGTTTTTCTACCTCAGGACAAGCTTCTGAAACTTCGTTCCCACGTGCGTCTGTTGCAAACGCGCCAGTGGTCGTCGGTTTGCTTTTGCATGAAGGTCCTGGGTCTCATGGTGGCCTCCTTCGAGGCTGTACTCTTTGCTCAGCACCACACCAGGACCCTACAGCGGGACATACTGGTACAGTGGGGCAAGTCCCCCCTTTCCCTGGACAGGGAAATTCGGGTGGCGCAGGCCTCCTTGCGGTGGTGTCTTCTCTCTCTCCGGCCCTGGTGCAAGGGAAGTCTTTCCTTCCCG
>NW_017308110.1:255806-266079 GCF_000935625.1 Nanorana parkeri | reverse complement strand
CCTGGACCTCAAGCGTTTAAACACCTTTGTGAGGGTACGTCGGTTCCGGATGGAATCGATCAGGTCTGTAGTGGCGTGTCTTCGTCAGGGGGACCTGTTGGCTTCCATCGACATAAAGGATGCCTACTTTCATGTCTCATCAGCGATTTCTTCGTTTCGCGGTGGGGGAGGACCATTTCCAGTTTGTGGCGCTGCCTTTCGGCCTTGCGTCGGCCCCGCGAGGGTTCACCAAGGGGCTGGACCTCTCCGCTCACAAGCGGCTTTTTCGCCCCCCTCCGAGAAGGGCGGCAAGTTAACCAAAGCCTCCTCCTCGCAGTCTACCAAGTGTCCCTGGCAGCCTAAGTCTGCCAAGCCCCCATCCGCATGAAGGTCGGGCCCCGGTTCGGGGTGGGGGGGCGCCTGCGGCTCTTTGCGGACTTTTGGTTGGCTCACGTCTCGGACACTTGGGTTCGGGAGCTGGTGTCGTCAGGCTACAAGATCGAATTCCTGTCCCGCCCGGGCCACCGTTTCTTCCCGTCTAACACATGGCTTTCCCCCCTGCGGTTGGCGGCTCTCCACCACGCGGTGGGGGACCTCTTGTCCCAGGGGGTGGTCGTACCAGTTCCGCCCTCGGAGAGGTTCACAGGGTTTTATTCAAATCTGTTTACCGTGCCCAAGAAGGAGGGGGTTCGCCCTATCCTGGACCTCAAGCGTTTAAACACCTTTGTGAGGGTACGTCGGTTCCGGATGGAATCGATCAGGTCTGTAGTGGCGTGTCTTCGTCAGGGGGACCTGTTGGCTTCCATCGACATAAAGGATGCCTACTTTCATGTCTCATCAGCGATTTCTTCGTTTCGCGGTGGGGGAGGACCATTTCCAGTTTGTGGCGCTGCCTTTCGGCCTTGCGTCGGCCCCGCGAGTGTTCACCAAGGTGCTGGCCCCGATTCTGGCGCTCTTGCGTTGCCGATTGTGGGGTATCTGGACGATCTTCTTCTGCGGGCGGAGTCGCACTCCTCTCTGGTGACAGCTCTGGAGGTCACGGTGCGGTCCTTGGAGGGGTTCGGGTGGATCCTGAACGTCCAGAAATCTTGTCTGGTGCCTTCGCCCCGCCTGGAATACCTGGGCCTACTTCTGGACACTGTTGCGGCCCGGGTTTTTCTACCTCAGGACAAGCTTCTGAAACTTCGTTCCCACGTGCGTCTGTTGCAAACGCGCCAGTGGTCGTCGGTTCGCTTTTGCATGAAGGTCCTGGGTCTCATGGTGGCCTCCTTCGAGGCTGTACCCTTTGCTCAGCACCACACCAGGACCCTACAGCGGGACATACTGGTACAGTGGGACAAGTCCCCCCTTTCCCTGGACAGGGAAATTCGGGTGGCGCGGGCCTCCTTGCGGTGGTGGCTTCTCTCTCCGGCCCTGGTGCAAGGGAAGTCTTTCCTTCCCGGGCGTTGGACGGTGGTCACGACGGATGCCAGCCTCTGGGGCTGGGGGGGAGTCCTGGGATCCCTGACCGTGCAGGGTCGGTGGTCGCCAGAGGAGTCCCGTCTAACGATAATTGTGTTGGAACTTCGGGCGATTTGCCTTTCCCTCCGTCACTGGTCCACCCGCCTTCAGGGTCTGTCAGTTCGGGTCCAGTCCGACAACGCCACCGCAGTGGCGTACATCAACCACGAGGGCGGCACAAAAAACGTGGCCGCAAGTCGGGAGGTGTCCGGGATCCTGTCTTGGGCGGAGGGTCGAGTTCTTGCTCTCTCGGCGCTGTACATCCCGGGGGTGGACAATTGGCAGGCCGACTACCTCAGTGGCCAGTCGCTGGACCCGGGGGAGTGGTTCCCTACACCCGGAAGTTTTTCAGCAAATTTGTCTTTGCTGGGGGACGCCGGATGTAGATCTTCTGGCGTCTCAGCTCAACCGAAAGGTGGAGCGGTTCATGGCCCGTGCTCTGGACCCCTGGGCGGAGGCGGTGGATGCCCTGGTGCGTCGGATCACGGTCGAAGGCATCCCCGTCGTCCTCGTGGCTCCGGATTGGCCGCGGAGGGCGTGGTACGGGGTTCAACTGTTGGTGGACGCTCCTTGGCGGCTGCCTCTGCGTCCAGACCTCCTGTCCCAGGGACCGGTTTTCCATCCTTCTTTACAGTCGCTGGCTTTGACGTCGTGGCTGTTGAGAGCCAGGTCCTGAGGGACCGGGGGTTGTCTGATGTGGTCATCTCCACGATGCTCAGAGCGCGCAAGGCGGTCTCCAGGAGGATCTACCACCGCACGTGGGGGGCCTATTTTGCCTGGTGCGAGGCTGGGGCCTGGTCTCCGCGTTTGTTTTCCATCTGCAAGATTCTTGCTTTCTTGCAGCGCGGGGTGGCTCAGGGGTTGGCCCTGAGCACGGTGAAGGGCCAAATTTCTGCCCTGACGGTGCTTTTTCAGCGGCCCTTGGCATCTAACGCTCTGGTCCGCACTTTTGTCCAAGGGGTCACGCGTATTGCGCCCCCGGTTCGTTCGCCCTTGGCTCCGTGGGATCTGAACCTGGTGCTTTCAGTCCTGCAGGAATCTCCATTTGAGCCTCTTTGCGAGATTCCGCTGGCCTTTTTGGTGGCCATCACCTCCGGGTGTCAGAGTTGGCGGCTTTGTCCTGCAAGTCGCCGTTTCTGGTTCTCCATAGGGACAAGGCGGTTCTCCGGCCTCGGCCGGCCTTCCTGCCTAAGGTTGTGTCGGCATTCTATTTGAATGAGGACATTGTCCTGCCTTCTGCCCGAAGCCGGTACACAGGAAGGAACGGGCGCTGCATTGCCTGGATGTGGTGCGCGCTCTTCGTGCCTATGTGGACGCTACTGCGTCGTTCCGTGAGACAGATTCCTTGTTTGTGCTCGCGGGGGGCCCTCGTAACGGTCGAGCTGCCTTGGCGGCTACCATTTCCCGATGGATTCTGAATGTAGTCGTACAGGCGTACGCCGTTAAGGGGCAGGAGCCCCCTTTTCCTGTCACTGCACATTCCACTAGGGCTGTTGGAGCATCCTGGGCCTTTCGCCATGGTGCCTCTGTTTCTCAGGTTTGTAAGGCCGCTACTTGGTCTTTGGTTCACACCTTTAAGTTTTACAAGGTGGATGTGTTGGCATCGGTGGATGCTGGTTTGGGGCACAAGGTTTTGCAGGCGGCTCTTTGAGGGTTTCTTGGGTTGTTTGTTTGTTTGCCCATCCCTCAGGGGTTACTGCTTGTGGACGTCCCTACCATACAGGATCTCCGATCTGTTGCCCTGTGTCCTTTAATGAACGGGAGAGAAAATAGGATTTTTGTACTCGCCGTAAAATCCTTTTCTCTCCGTTCATTGAAGGACACAGGTCCCGCCCTCTTCTATGGGTGTACACTCCTAACTGCTTGTTACTAACTGGAGACTTGTCAGCAAGTGGGGGGTTGGGCCACCAGCAGGGGCCGCCCCTAGGCTGTCTTGTCTTTTTGTTATGTGCCTAGCGTCCTACTCCTGCAGGTGGCGATATACCCTACCATACAGGATCTCCGATCTGTTGCCCTGTGTCCTTCAATGAACGGAGAGAAAAGGATTTTACGGTGAGTACAAAAATCCTATTTTTTTTTTTTTTACTTTTAAAATTCCCGCCGGTTCTGCCCCAGTGCGACGCAGACGCTTGCAAGGGATGGAAGACTGATGCAGGCATTGGCCGGAGGACACATCGGAGACCGTGGGCAAGCTAAGAGACGCTATGCTGTAATCCCGAGTGTGGCTCGGTGTTACTGCTTATGGTACTGAAAATTACCCCCGAGCCACACTCGGGAATACCGCCAAGGAGGTTAACAGCCACTGTCCACCTTTTTGTGTGTGTAATTACTTTTAACATGCGCCAGCAATATACACCGAACTAACAAGTAGCAGGCATATGCAGTTGCTGTATATGAACAGATATTTATTAATTTTTTTTCGTCCTCAATCTCCTTTCGGCTCTTTTTGAAATGGCTGCCTCTGTGCTCTCCAAGCAGTTTGTGTATATTAACCCTCTTTGAGCTCTCTCCACCCATTCATTAGTATTCATAGTGGCAACTCCCTCTGGATGGTGTGTTGTGACCTGGAAAGGCAGAGCTGGTGTGCAGTGATCGTATTGCAATGACTCACAGGGAGGGGGGTCAGCTGCTTTGCAATCCGACCCCCAGTGTCAGACTGAGTTTCCTGGCTGGACTTCAGCTTTAAATTATTGGGTGTTTCCTAGTCTTTCCCATGTAAACAATGCCTGCACTGAATCAGATTGTTCAGGTGTTTTGAGAGCCAGCGGGGCTGAATAGCAAGATACTGAAGCTCGGCCCAGCGGTAGATTCCTCCATCCACACAGTTTAGTGTAGATGGAGGAATCTGTTGCAGTTTTTTCATCTGACCATAGAGAATCTGCAGATGATCTATAGGTGTATGGCCAGCTTTAAGATCACCACACACGTTACAATCTTCTTTTGGTACCTCCTAGAGGGGAGATGTATTCTATTGTAAGGGCCTGCCTGATTGGATAGATTAGGTGGCCCTCACGTTATATAGTTTTGGCAAAACTCTAAAGTTGATTGGTCATATTGTGACGTCTTTGGTGACCCTTACCATCACCAGAACCGCTGCTTTTAAAAGCAAAAAAAAAACAGATTTTGTAAAGCAGCGCAATATGCTTTAGATGTGATATTTCTTCACTTGCTTTTCAGGTTCCCACACTGAAATTAATAAATTGGGGTGCTTGGATATAGGAGGGAGACAGTCTGGCCATGTGATTAGTCTTCTGTAATTGGTGTTTTGCATTTTATGAATTGTAAAATGCTGGCACAATGTGACAGACAGCGGTATCTGGTCTGCCCTATTATAGGGCCCATAGTCTACTAAATTCCTTTTTAAATGATTATGCAGAGGCTGAATAAAGTGTCCCTAGAAAAAAAGGTTTTCAGCAGAGATGCGTGTGTTTTTTTTTTTTTTCTTTTAGGTTAAAGGAAATCTGCTTAGTATACAGGAAGTATGGGGACTGCCATTGTTGACCTCTTCCAAAAATACTAGTTCCTTGCGTGTCATTCTGATCCAATGACTTTTTGGTTCTTTTCAGTGTCTAAGCCACAACAAGTATTCAGGTTAGGTGTTGAGGCTTCACTTGGACTCTTTGTCTGCATGCTTATTTTAGCCAGAGACAACCCCGGCATCAATCATTTTCAGAATGAGGTCAGCAGTGGCAGCCTCTGTATTTCTCAGAACAGTTTCCTGTAAAAATGTTTTGCTTTAGAATGGCTGAAATGACCACTTCTGCTTTATTTTTGATCTATTTATGTAGCCTTAAATGTTATTTTACAACATGTATATTGTCACATGGTCAGCTTTCAAATCATAGTACAACAATAACTTGGTTTACAAGTAACTTGGTGTGAAACTCCTGCAAGACAAGCAAACATTTCAGAAAAATGTTGCCTTGATCTACGAGCGATGTCTTGCAATACGAGCAGGTTGTAGAAAAGCACCACCCAAATAAGGCTGTAGCAGTGTTGAGCGATGAATCTGTTTAAAGACAATGCAATGTCACATTTCTGCGAAATCCTCAAAAGGAGGCAACAGCAAGTGTCATTGGTTAGATTCCTTGTTAAGGTTTCACGAAATGAAAAAGATTCCATTGAGCCAAGAGATAGCAGGGATTCCGTTAGTGATAGTGAAAGTCGTCCTACACCATAATCCCCCTCTCTCGTCTCCCTCACACCAGCCACGAAGGTACCTGTAATTGTTTTAGTTTTCTTTATATTTCGTATTGTATTACAGTACAGTAGTCATTTTTATATGAATATTTTTGGGTTGTGGAACAAATCATCTGAGTTTCCATTTCCTAAGGCGAAATTCGCTTTGATATACAAGCACTTTGGATTACAAGCATGCTTCCGGAACTAATTATGCTTGTAAACTGAGGTATTACTGTATATATGTATGCAGATGTTGTGTCTCAGTTGAATGTACTTGTCAGAGGACTGGTTTAGAGTTAATATTTAACTGGAGTCATTTCCCGGTGTGGTCTGTTATCATACTGGGCGTTATTTCATTAGAGCGAGGTTGCTACTTCCTCACATGTGAAGTTATGTCTGAAGATGAGGAGTCCATTCCGCTGCTTGTACTGCAGTCTGTGAGTGTTCTGAGAGAATGATCCTGTTTTTGTTTTCGGTGAACCTTTTACATTTCTTCTCTGTGTAGTTTAAGGGTAGATTCTTCTTTAGCTTATCTGGGACTCTGAACCTGGAGAAGAGGAAGTGAAGTCAGGCAGATCATTGCAAATGTATCTACTAAAATGTGTAAGCACCTTCAGTGGGCCTTTGTGCCCATCCTGTAATAAAGGTGTAGAGTGTTTGTAGGTGTCTGCAGTGAGTACTTAAAATATGCTTTTTGCATTTTTCTTTTACTTTTTCACTAGTGGGGTCTCAAACAAGCATAGCACATGTATCTCTTACAGCCAATCATATGGATAATCTTTTCTTGACTATTGAACACTAGAAGACTTTTTTTATTTTGTCTGACACAATTGGCAGTTTAATTCGCTACAGCCTTTGTTCCTCCCTGTTTCTTGTCCAGTCATCGCAAAGTGAGGGGAAATCATAGAAGTCACGGATGGCAGTACAAATCTGCCAGAATCTGGAAATGCTTCTCTATTCTATACAAAATTAATAATTTTGTGTGGAGTTGGGCATTAACCAGGTTTTGTTGTAATTGTTTTCAAGGTATACGCTTTACATTATACATACAACACAATCACTGATTTTTATTTTTTTTTCTGTACAGCTACTGTTTATCAGTGAAGAGCAGGTACTTTAACCTTTTCACTGAAGCAATACATTCTTGAGGGCTCATACATACCCGCTCAATTGGGCAGCGTTGCCCAATGCAGTTCCAAGGCATTTACGGTTTTTGTGTGTGCAAAACAAAAAAAAAGAACGTGCAGCATGTTCTGATGTGCTATAACTCATCACATCACACTGCACATAGTTAAGTTAAAAAGTTGGGGGGTGAGCCCTTAGTGAGGAGTACACATGTAAAGCAGAGTTAAGGTGAGATGAGCAAATCAATTGTGAATATTGCAGATTTGGTTATCTATCTATCATCGTATTTGCCGGCGTATAAGGCGACTGGGTGTATAAGACGACCCCCTAATTTTCCACTTAAAACATAGGTTTTGGGCTATTCTCGTCATATAAGACTACCCCACTTCCGAGGCAACACCATTTAAAAACATCATGGATGGATGTGCGGTAATACTGTATGTACGGTAGCTTCAGCTACATACAGTATACCGTGCTAAGCCAATCATGGCGGGCAATGTATTCTATTAATGAATACAAAGCTTGCTTGGATTGGCAGAGGTTGTGCACATCGCTCACCGTGATTGGCTCAGCTACTGTACGTAGCCGAAGCTACCGTGCATACAGTATTACCGCACATCCCTCCATCCAGCACAGTCAGCAGGCTGACAGATTAGGGATGGACCAGCTCTTGGCCTAAACGAACTAACGGTATACATTGTATACCCCGCGTATAGAACGACCCCCGATTTTCGGGTGATGTTTTTAGGTATAAAAAGTAGTCTTATATGCCAGCAAATACAGTGTGTGTGTGTTCTTTTTAATGCATCCGGAGTAAAGGTCAAAATCAATTTTCAGCAAAAGATATGTTATCAGTTACCTGATGAAGTATTTCTGTTAGGTTACTTGAAAGTACTTTTAAAAGTGTCTGAAGGATGGATATTGTGGCTCATAATCGTCATTTTAGATACTACTTAAGCATTTCAGGTACAGCATTAGAAAATAGTAGGAAGAACCTGACAGGTTGTCAGAGGCAACAAGAAATACGGTTTATAGGCCACACAAAGGAAGTAATATCTCAGGCGGCTTGCTGCACATTTACTGTTACGGAAATATTGTAGATAAACAACGTACTAGATCTGAAGTCACTCAGAACTGAAGCACACAGGTTACAAAACTGAATTCTGTGCTAACAAGAAACTGTTTGTGTCCTATTTAAAAATATAGAGTCCTTGTGGGCATCACTGCTGTGGGGAAGGCCAGACTAGTTAAGATAATACTTCCTGAGGAACTTTCATAAATAACAGTGAAGTGGATGCTGATATTTTAAGCTTTATTTTCTTAGATTGCTGTCAGCCTGGCCTATGTGTGCATGTTTTTAAGACCCAGCATACCCTAGCAGCTGATACACAACAGCTGAGGTCTAAATTTGCAGTGAGTAGCAGGTTTGATGGTGCAACCTTAGGTTAAAGCTGAAGTTTATTTCTATTTTGCCTTCCTTGGTTCCTTTTTTTCTCCCTCATGCTAATTAAATGTTTAAGTAACACCTTTTACATTTATATGACATACAGTGTGGCAAATAATGATTTTTATCCCCTGCAGGTTTTGTAAGTTTTCCCACTCAAATGAAAGGTCTATAATGTTTTATCATTGGTATCTTTGGTGTATTGTTGGTAACCAAAAATCCAGAAAAAAACACATGATACAAATTTTATAAATTGAGTTGCAGTTTAGTGAGTAAAGTAAGTATTTAATCCCCATGCAAAACATGACTTAGTACTTGGTGGAGAAACCCTTGTTGGCAAGCACAGAGGTAAGAGGTTTCTTGTAGTTTGTTACCAGGTTTGCACACACCTCGGAGGGATTTTGGTCCACTCTTTACAGATCTTCTCTAAAGCCTTAAGCATTTCTGGCTGTCGCTTGGCAACTCTAAGTATCAGCTCACTACCATAAATTTTCTTTAGGATTCAGGTCTGGAGACTCGCTAGGCCACTCCATGAACTTTAATGTGCTTCTTCTTTAGCCACTGCTTTTGTTGCCTTCGCGATATATTTTGGGTAATTGTCCTACTGAAAGACCCATCCACGGCCCATCTTCAGTGTTCTGGCTGAGGGAAGGAGGTTCTCATCCAAGATTTTACAATACATGGCCCTGTCCATTGGCCCCTCAATGCGACAAAGTCAGCCTGTACTTTTAGCAGAGAAACGACCCCAAAGCGTAATGTTTCCACCTCCCCTGCTTGACTGTAGGGATGGTGTTCTTAGGGTCATAGTCCAGCATTTTTCTTCATCCATACACAGCGATTCGAGTTAATGCCAAAGAGGTCAATTTTGATCTCATCTGACCACAGCACTTTCTCTCAATCCTTCTCCAATTCATTTAGATGTTCATTGGCAAACTTCAGACGGGCCTGTACATGTGCCTTCTTGAGGAGGGGGACATTGTGGGCGCTGCAAGATCTCAATCCATGGCGGTGTATTGCATTACCAATGGTTTGGTGACTGTTCCCAACTGCCTTGAGATCATTCACAAGCTCCTCCCGTGTAGTTCACTTTTCCCATGATCATCCTTACCCCATGAGGAAAAATCCTGCATGGAGCCCCAGACAGAGGGCGATTTGATATTTTGTATTCCTTCCATTTGCGAATAATAGGTCCAACAGTTGTTTCCTTCTCGCCAAGCTTCTCGCTGATAGTCTTGTAGCCCATTCCAGCCTTGTGCAGGTCTACAATCTTGTCCCTGACGTCCTTTGACAGCTCTTTGGTCTTGCCCATGGTGGTGAGGTTTGAATGGATGAAAGGGATTCTGTGGACAGGTGTCTTTTATATACAGAACGAGTTGTCGTTAGGAGCACCTTCTTAAATTGACAGGACTAATCTGTGTACCATTATAGCCAGTCTGTGGGAGCCAGAATTATTGTTGGTTGGTAGGGGATCAAATACTACTTTTACTCGCTGAACTGCAACTCAATTTATAACATTTGTATCATGTGAAGGTTTTTGTGTTTTTTTTGGTTGACATTTCTGTCATTTAAAATACACCTATGATAAAAGTTATAGACCTTTCATTTCTTTGTAAGTGGGCAAACTTACAAAATCTGCACGGGATCAAATTTATTTTCCTCATTGTTGCCTATTTTAGACCCAATGATGTAATTGCTGGTTCTCTGTTTCTTTATGCAGTGCTGGTAGATCATGAGTAGTGGCAGGACCCAGTAAGTTGTTGTACATAGCTTCGTGGAAGCCTCTCGAGTCCTTGGCTGTGATGCAGGGCTATCTCTTAGGGGAAATTATGCACATATCAAAATGTCTTGAGTGGATGTTGGTCTGAGTGGACATTCTCAGGCAGGCTTCATGTGCATGCAGACCACCCTAGGTAAAGCTGAGCATTTGTGATTGAAAGAGCTGGCCATGAACATTACCAATTACAGTAACAAAATGAGGCGGTCAGTAAAATATATAGTGAATCCCCCCCCCCCCCCCCCTTTCCCCCCCTTCTTTTCCCCTTA
>NW_017308110.1:247130-255676 GCF_000935625.1 Nanorana parkeri | reverse complement strand
ATTCTTTTCCCATATTGTTCTTAAAAGGAAAAGTTGCTGCAAATAAAGTCCTATGTAGTTCTTTACTATTTTGACCAGAATAAAACTGTGTGCATAATCCTATTTTAAATCCTATTTTAAATATTTTGATATGTGTCTTTTTTATTCCTATCTTGAACATTTTGGTTTTGCTTTCATCTGTCTTTTAGAATGATAACCAGGAAAGGAGAAATCATGAACGCACTGAATCTCAGAGCAATGGACAGACGCAAAGCAGCTCACAACAAGTGCTGGAACAGGATGATGATGAAGATGAGGAGCTTACCTTAAAATATGGTGCCAAGCATGTCATCATGCTGTTTGTACCAGTTACCCTCTGCATGGTTGTGGTTGTGGCAACAATTAAGTCTGTCAGCTTTTACACTCGAAAAGATGGACAGTTGTAAGTACAGTTTTATGTATAGTTTGCTTACATTACACTGGCAACACTACACTGGCAATACCCTTTTCAAAATGTATATGGCAGAGGGAAGAATTGTGCTTTCTGATCTTCTCACAGATCCCTGTTAGATCCCCCTATGCCACTGGTCAATTCTGATTATCCCTTCCCCCATTCTTTTTTTTTTTGGGGGGGTGGGGTGGGCTTATCAGCTGTTGTGGCTAGGGCTGCTGCTAGGTTGTTGGTCTTAGGAAGAATAGCTTTTAATGAACACTCTAGAATTACGAGCAGTTATTCGGTTGTTCCTTCACTGGACCTGCTCATGACCAGTCATACAGTATGGTCCATGTTCAAGCAGTGCCACTGCTTTGGCTTGTCAATCATTAGGGGGAACCAGCAGTGTTGCGGTGGTGACGGTTGTAGATTATTTTTTTAGCAGGCAACGTCTGGTGTGGAGAAAATGGTCCTTCCATCTGGATGTGTTCCAAGGCATTTGTCTGTGTTGGGGAACATCGGGCCTGGCCTTTTTAGCATCTCTGTTCAACAAGAGACTGGACAGGTTTCTTTCCAGGACACGGTACCCGATGGTAGATACAGGAGCTGCCCTTTGACCCCAGCAGGATCGGTGATCTATCAAGACCAATAGCATTCCATTCATTCTAATATCTCCAGATTGACCTTGGAGAGAGTGGTATAACCACTTCATTCATCCATTCAAGGTTCCCATTACATATGAATTGTGATTAAAGTCCACTCTACTAGGGCAGTGAGGGTTTCTTAGGCTTTTTGTCATGAGTCCTCTGTCTCTCTGTGCATTCTGTATGTTCTACACGCTCTTATCAAACAGATATATCACTCAACACTTTAGCATATTTAACAGAAAAAAAGGGACCAAACAAGGCAAGTTTGTTACGGTTTACATACACTTCAAAGTGTGTCTTTACAGGTGAAAGGGCTTCCTGCTGTTTCTTATTTTAATTCAGTTACACAATACATGTCAGCTGTCACCTTCCCCCATGTTACATGCAACACCAACATTTGTCAATAGGTGGCATATATGTTGCAGTTTACATGTGTAATGAACACTGAAAGTTGGATAACATGCTGGATCCATATATTTAGCATGTGAGTTGTATGCATCTTGATCAGTACATTTACTGTTTAGAAATCACTGTCCGTTTTTTCAAGGCGTTGATCACTATTTTATTGAAAATCACTTTGCATGCGTGTTACTTCTGCTGCTCTGGTTGTTGGTTTTTCAGTCTCCAATCTTAAGCATCAAGGGCCCCTCTCCCAGGTGTCTAAGTCATATTACATTATCTTTGCCAAAAGTTACTTAAAGGAGAACTATGGGGAAAAACACTGACCCCATAGTTCTCTAAGATGCAATTCTGTTATCTGAATAAACTTGCACTATTCATACTCGGGAGGTAAGCTATTGATTTTCTTTTCTTGTCACTGAGAAGTAATAAATCACATGGGGTAAAGTTGTGTGCAATAGGAAAAGTTTTTGCTGGCCCCATTGATGATAGGGTCATTGTTGCTCCTGATTCAGGGAAACTGGATGTGTGCTTGATGTGAAGATGTTTCCATGTTGCTCTGCAGAGGAGTCTAGAGCAGGGGGTTTATTTTACAATTTTAGTTAAAAATGACATGTTCTTTTAAAGGCTAACTTCAGCTAATATATTTAATTTAAAAAGCGGGGAAGGTTTAGAGGTTTTGCCAGGTTACTATTGCCATCTATCCCTGTACTGGAGAAATTTACCCTTACCACCTCAGAATATTTGTATTGCTCATCGGTTCTTTTTGTCCCAGTGAAAATGACTCTTCCCCCCCCCCATTTCTTGTGCACGCTTCACAGGGACAGGACAAGCGCACACACACACTTGCTTATGTTCTTAATGCGCAGAATATCTACCACTGAGGCTTATCAACATGACCTATTCCTTAAGGTTCATATACATTTTTATATAGAGCCTTTATTGTTTAAAACCATTTAAGTAGTTCACTGACATTGTAAATTGTGTATGCATGTTGAGCATGCACACTGTTGTCTTTCCAATTGTGACTTAGGTTAAGTTTGGGCCACATTTTAGGAGTGGTTTGTGCAGAAACATTATTCAAAAATCAGTTTCTTTGTGTCTGTATTTACAGTGATTTTGTAATATTTTATTAAAATCTGATTGGAACCTGGAAATATCTGTATGTAGGTTTGTATGCAAAGTGCAGGTATATTGCTGTGATATTCTCATATATTTTGTTTTTCCCTCTAGAATTTACACTCCATTTACAGAAGATACAGAAACGGTGGGACAGAGGGCTCTGAACTCCATTCTAAACACTGCAATAATGATCAGTGTAATCATTGTCATGACTATTCTCCTAGTGGTACTCTACAAGTATAGATGTTATAAGGTGATGCCTTCCCTCTTCTTTTTTTTTTTTCTGTTCTAATGCGCACCTCAAAAGATGTCTGTTCTAATTAAGGTGTTCTATTATGTTTATAATACGTTCCTATTAGTATGTCAAAGAAACTTGTGTAACAGAATTTACCTAGAACTACAATATACTGCCACTGTAAATGCTCAGAGTAAGCATCATTCTCACCTAGTAGACATGCCGTAACATGTTGGTTTTTAAATAGATTCTTAAAATTCACAACTGTTTTGCTCCTAGCAGTTTACTAAAGTCTAGTGTTCCTAGTTTCCCTAGTCACAGTATCAGGGCATCACTCGACTTTGAAGGTCATTGTATGGGTCTTGTATACGGTCAAATTTTAGATCTGTACAATCATGCTGATATTTGTAATAGCATACACTATAAGTAGTATTTGGTCCTAATAGATTGTGTTACTCATTTGGTGCAAATTGGTTTTCTCTATTTATTTTCCCCTCAAAGTAACTTTCCATACAAATAATCGCAAGACTGCCAGACGTGAGCTGGTACTGTAGTGTCCATTTGAGGGCATAACTCAGTCCCCCTGTTATTGTTTGTTCCTCCAAAGAAGGCCACTTCAAATCTTTCCTGTATCTTTCTGATTCACATACCTGAATCAGATGGTGTAGATCAGGAGGTCTGACTTCATTGGCCACATGCTTTACCCCGGCCAGTAACTCTAAGGCCCCGTTCCCACAGCGCGATATGCAAATTGCACGTTTGTCTCGCGATTTGCGTATTGCGCGACATCGCGTTCAAGCTTGCATTGAGCAAGCTTGAATCGCGGCTAAATCCGCTCAAAAAAGGGTCTTGCTGTAGCGACACACGACCCGCGACAGCAGGACCCTTTGCCCCATTGGATTGCATTGGAGTGCGATATCGCGCGGTAATTTGCCGTGATATCGCGGGAATTACCGCGCGATAAATCGCTCAATGTGAACGGGGTCTAAAAGGTTAGTATTTCTGAATTCAGTCATAGGACCAAGCAAATTTGTTTCATTACCAGTTGCCTTAAGTAGCAATTTAAAAGATAGTATAAAAGGTTTATCATAGGATAGGTTTCAGAAAGTGATGCAGACAGTAGGAGTATCTATTAAGTAATAGTGCTGTCTCTCCAGTGCCATCTCATTACTGTGTTTCTGTTCCGGTAGAGCCAGTGAACAGAGTTTATAAAATACCTAACCTGGGGAAGCTGTGCACAAAGAAAGAGCACCAGAAGGCGAAAGAGCCATCGCCACTATTGCCTGTAGGCTACTTGGTGCAAATATTTTCCTAATTACTGATTTACCTGTCTTTGTCCTGCATTGTGTCTCTGCGTGGCGGCAGCCATCATGGTTAAGCATCAGGGTTTTGCTTCCTCATGTCAGAGCCGCCTTTTTGCAGACTGGCCATCTGATGGCTAGTGGGGTATTGATCAGAAAATGGCATCAGTGAAGGAAGTTCATGTGCATAGAATGATTTAAGCAGAAGTAGATAGGTCCTTGCATTGTAGTTCTCCAAGGATATCTGTTTGCTGCTCTGTAACGACATTACCAAATCTCACTCCAAATCTTGTGTGCGTAGCATTCAAGGCAGCAGTGTCTTAGATGATCTTGCACATGCGCAGCTTTGAAGCTTTAAGCTCTGGTAGTGGACTGCTATTTTTCAGGAGGCATTCAAGGTACATTTTGCAGGGATCTGCTTGGGCACAAGACACATTTACAGATGTTGCCTGTAAGACCTCATTCACACGATTAACAGCCGGCCTGTACAGATCCATGCTGCATGCACGACTCGTACCAGACCGCTCCTGGGAAGGACAGGTGCTGAATGTGATTACACGCAGCAGCCTGTTCTTCTCTATGGGAGTACGCCGCCCTACGCTCCCCCGAACTGCACGGGTGCGGGTGTCCCTTCTTGGACGCAGAAAGAATCCATCCTGTATGAGTATGGACATGCAGTTCGGGTGAGCGTACAGCAGCGTACTCTACATTAATTTGACTGCCCCTAGCTTAAATGTTAAAGAATAAACCAGAGTGAGAAACCAGTTAAGGCCAAGAAACATATAATAGGAATTTGCCATGGCGAGGGTGCTTTAAAAGCACACACTACTGCATAATGCATGTGTTTTTAGTAATTTACCATTCATATCAGTGGGCTTGCTTTACCATGCCTAAACTTACAATTATGCAGTGTGTTGTATATTATGAAAATTGCACCAAGTTGCAGCACATGGGAAATGGCCACAAAGGACTGAAAGATTTCTAATTGCATTGTACTTCATCTGTTAGATGTCCATTTGCCTGCACCTAAATGCATGCAAATGTGACCAGGGCCTCAGTGCCCCAGATGCACATTAGAATGTATACAAGTGAATATGGAATAATATGAAAATAGTAGGGAGCTACAGTTGCTGAATTGTTTGTAAATGGGTATGCTCTTGGTCTGTCTTCCCTACCTACTTATATACCTAAATCCATCTTGCAGTCTGTGAAATTGGAAAAGTCTAAACTCCCATCCTCCATTATCCTTCCAGGTTAGGTAGTGGGGCTAGGATTATGGTGACAGCCACAGAAGCTACATAAAAAAAAATTGACATCTTTCATATTTATATATTGGTTATTGGTTCCCTTTTAATATGCTTGTGAAAATGTGCTTTTACATTACTCGTATCAGATTTTATTCTAGCCCTACTTCAGCCAGTTTTTTGTTTTGAATATAGTATGGATAGGTTAGAGTGTCAAAGTGACACTAAACTCAGGAGTTAAATCTTAAAAATGCATTCAAGTACCTTTTTAACTGTTAACAAAAATGTATCTTATTTGTGTATCTCTCGGCTGTAGATCATCCTCTCTGAATTGGTGCTGACACTGTCCTGGAGGATGGATAGTTTGTGTGTGTGTGTGTGTGTGTGTGTTGTAAAGTAGCCACCACTTCAAACTCCTGTGATGGACTGCATTCGCAATTCAAATTAGTTAACTTAACCTGAGATTGTAGTTCATCATGGGAGCGAGCTTGGAGTGGTGGCTACTTTACTACAGAATTCAGAGATGATTTGAGGATCTACAGCTGAGTGATGCACAAATAAGATACATTTGTGTTTTTATAGTTATTTAAATTTGCATTTTTAAGATTTAACTCCAACGTTCAGTGTCACTTTTAGTTTTATTTCTATATGTGATTCCATTAGGGGGTTAGCTTCTGTGCATGTGTGTCGCACAAGGACAAAGAAATTAAGGAACGTCACCAAAAAAATTAAAAAACCTTACCAGGTTTCTGAGCTTCACCCCCACTGTACTAAAATATGCTTTTGTTGCTGCTTCTGTCCCTATTGGAGAAATGTTACATACTGGAAATGAGTAGAAATCTCCCTAATGGGAACACAGACTGCAATTTAAAACATGAGATTCTAACCTTTCCCCACTTTACCTCAAACAAAAAGTTTGGCTGCAGTTGGGCTCAAGGCTTTGCTCTGGTGTTTTTATGTGTGCAATAACTATTGTTAATTCAGGTTCTAGCAAGCTTGTAGCTTCAGTTGGACATATAAGTGCATATAAATTATCTGAAAACTTTCTGGTATTTTCAGAAAATATTTGGAGTCAGTCCTTAGCCCTTGGGGCTTCTCTGCACCTATCAAACGTGTAGTATTTTTAAAAAATGTTGCAAGACCACTTCAAGGACAAAATAAAACGTAAAAGTGTATTTTCAAAGTAAAAAAAGCTAACCACTCAGAAATGCGCCTACAGGAAGAATGCAGATGAACGATAGACTATGTGCAGAATGTTGGGCAACCATATGGGTTGGGTGGGTAAAATGGTAGCTTGCAGCAATTTTACTTCTCAGAACAGAGCCAGTTCTCAGTCTAAGATGACCGTGTAAGTGACAAGAAGAACATTGTTGAATAATAAGGCAAGAACTACCCTGGGGAACTTTTTATTTGAGGAAATAATCCTCTGATTTGTGATTTTAGAACAAATTTAGTTCAGCAGAAAATTGCCTTTGTTTGCTGGCTTTGTAAGTGTAATAGATCAGCAAGGTTCTTTGTAAAGATAGTTTAAAGATGTGTAAACAAAATAGCACAAATTACTTGATGACCAGGCATTTCAGGCATACAATGTTTTTGTTTGAACTTTTTGTGATTTTGTTCTGTCCAAAAAAGCAAAACATTTACTTTTTTTTTCAATCGTGGACTATGCTTCCAATCAGCAATAGATTTTGGACAGGCTTACTTTGTAAGATTTGTTTTTGTATATACCCCTATCTTTTTTATGACTGATTATTTATTTGGTATTTACTATTGCTATGAAAGTGTTTGCAGCCTGAGGCTTTGTCATCAGATTTTTGTTTTGTCTATTGGGGGAGCCTGCCATTGGCTTCCTTCAATGGGGTTGTGAAAGGAAGGGTAAAAACAAAACCAAGTTAAAAGGTACGTTGGTAGTGAAGAAGAAATAATTTATGTAAATGAAAAACACCAAGTAAACACTGTCTAGGATTTGGCTAGGAAGCCAGCTTCACGCTGCCTGGCGACACTGCGAGGAAGCCGGGCGGCATGTCATAACCCGCCTCCCGGCTTCCAGATTGGCTAGGAAGTAGGTTTCACCCTACCTATCAACCCTGTGAGGCAGCCTGGCTTCCTGACCAATCAGGAAGCCGGGTGGTGGGTCATAATGTGCCGCCCGGCTTCCTGATTGGTCAAGAAGCCAGGCTGCCTCGCAGTGTTGCGAGGGAGCGTGAAGCCAGTGTGCTTTTCATAAAACACTGGCTTCCCGGGCGTAGTCCTGGCTAATCAGGGATCGCGACTTGCCGTCCGGCTTCCAGATGCCGGGCCTATGCTACCTCGGGATGCCATTATCAGTATTTGGCATTGGCGAGTACAGGAAAAAACATATTGGTACTTTAGGCTGAAAAAAAAATGTTATTGGTGCATCCCTAATTTTAATACTTTATATTTCTGTGCGTTTACCTGCATTTTTATTTTGTTGACAAGGCCTCTTTTAAAGAAAAATATCTGTCGTGTCAGAATTTAATCAATCGGGAATGTTGATGAATGGTCTCCTACCTTTTAGAATATGGTTGTTTACAAAGACTAGTCCTTCAATAGGAAATGCATATCATTATTATACACCCTTCTACCTCTTTTAGACCTGGAAATTATTTTGTCTGCCAAGTCCAAGTATTTGGGAGATGGCCTGGACATATTTTTCAAAAGGTAAGGGCTCATTAGCTTTTAATTATGTATTTGTCTCTGAAACCTCATGGGCAAAAAATGGAATTATGAAGGGTTATCTTTATAGAAGAGAACTCCTGTTTCAGGTAGTATTGCATACACTTTCCCAGGGCTCATTTGTGAGCAAGATTCTTTTTAGGAGACCTGTTCTGTACTATGCGGAATAGGCATCTAATATTGGTCTCCAAATGGCACCCTGTAATGGTGGCCAGCAAAGGATATATACACATGACTCTGGGAGACTGTAGGCTATGCTTTTTGAAACTGAACTTCTCCTTGATAAAATTAACCCTTCATAGTTCCTTTTCTTTCAGAGGCTTCAGACACAAATGTGTTTTTATAGTTAAAGGAGAACTAAGGTGAGCGAAAATCACTCATCCTCATAGTTTGAGCCGACGAGTGACACTGTCACACGTCATCTCAATAGATCGGGAAGTGAGTGAACACATACCGCCACTCGCTCACTTCTCGATCATCTCCCTGATT
>NW_017308110.1:246295-247012 GCF_000935625.1 Nanorana parkeri | reverse complement strand
CCCCCCCCTCTCCCCCCCCCCCCCTCCCCGCTCCGAACCTCCAGCGCTGAGTCTAGGAACGGACGGGGAGGGGGCGGGCACAGCTTGCTTTGCCTCTAGATAGGCAGAGCCAGCTGTCATTCACCCAGCTGGGTGGATCTTGACAGCATTGTCGAGATCCGTCCCGGCTGCGTCTGTCTCGGTATACCGCAAGCTATAGCTCGCTATATACTTAGCTTTGGGTCACGGGAGGATGCTAGTATATGTCCTCCCTTGACCCTTAAGAGAACTATGGGGAAAACCACTTACCCCATAGTTCTCTTTTTTAAGAGTTACTTATCTTCTAAAGTATCTTCAGGCTCCTAAATGCCTGGATTTTAGCAGGTAACACATCCTATATTTTGTCTAATGCAGGAAAAAAAACAACAACATTTATATTTTGTGGTGGAAAGTGCAGTTTTCCTTTTTTAAACCTTGGTCACTAATGTAGTTACTGATGTATCTGTCAGTTTTAGTAGAATCTACCCTTAAATTTTGTAAAATATCCTTTTTTCTTGCCTATGTTAACTTGTCATTTTGATCACGCAGTATTGATTTTTATTTTTATTTCTTTTTAGCTATAGTTTGATTACAGCTGTTCATTTCGGTCTTAAAATAACTTGAGATACAGCTGCTAGTATACAGTCTTAAAATAACTTGTACATGGTTTTTTCTGTTTTTTTTTTTTTTTTTTTTTTT
>NW_017308110.1:229270-246259 GCF_000935625.1 Nanorana parkeri | reverse complement strand
TTTTTTTTTTTTTTTTTTTTTTACCAACAGCAATTTTTAGGCACCTAGGCTAGCTACTTCCTCAGACTTGCAAAGGCCTGCATGCCTTTCAGGTCTATAGATGTCTAAGATGCAATAAAAAAGAAATCTGCCCAAGACCATTTTCAAACGTTTTGGGTTACTGAATTTTGTCGTTTTCGACCAATGCTGGTTTGAGTGCAAAGGTAACCTTTTGCCTAAAAAGTCCAGTAAATGTGAAAGTGTGTGGATAATGAATCTCTTGCTGTTCGCTTTGTAATCTGACAGCGGCCGCTGACTGGCTGCAAGCACAGCTCAGCTGAAGATTTTTCAACACGTTCCTTCGGCAAGTGTCGATCTATTGATCGACTTCTGCCAAGGGAATAGGGTCGCCAACTAAGCAAATCTGCTCTGTGTGTGGCTGCTGCTTAACTCGAGACTTTCAGAATGTAATATTTCTGGCGGCATGTGATTCCTGCCCCCCCTCTGCCTTTACTGTGTCCAGCAGTAGCATGTAGGGGTCAGTGGGAGAAACCAGTGAACGTGGTAGGGGGTCAGGACTCCAGCATCACCAGCCTGAAGTGTCAGATTCTGGACTCTTCTGGTATTGATTTCTCTTCCTAATGGTATGGGCGAGGAATTAAATTTTCTTTGCAGGGAGGACATCTGTTTTAGGGACATAGTACCTGTAACACAATGGGATTTCACTTACTTTGCCTTTTTGTATGTTTACTTTCTGGAATGAATATAACCCATTTTATGTGCTCCTGGTGGAGGGCTAACCTTGCTTGATTTGCGGTATGTTTTTCATTATGTGATAAAGTAAATAAGATAATACCAGAACGGCCATGAAGAAGCAGATAAGAGAGCCATTTTTTTGGCATGCAGTACCATTTTTATTTAAAGTTTTATAAGCTTCTTTATGTCTTCAGTCATTTTCTTCTTTGCCATTTTATTTTCTGTTCATTTCCAATATAATGTTTGAGAAAAAGGTGTGCTTTCACGCATGTTGTAGGAACTGTGATGTCTGCTGGCTCTCCTGGATATCTTGCAGGAGACAGCAGCATTGCCTACAGGTGAAACTCGAATAATTAGAATATCGTGCAAAGTTCATTTATTTCACTAATGCAACTTAAAAGGTGAAACTAATATATGAGATAGACTCATTACATACAAAGCAAGATAATTCAAGCTTTGATTTGTCATAATTGTGGTGATTATGGCTTACAGCTCATGAAAACCCCAAGAACCCTAAATCCACAACCTCAAAAAAGTAGATTATTACATGCAATCAATAAAACAAGGATTGTACATAGAACAATATCGGACCTCTGAAAAGTACAAGAATGCATATGTACTCAGTACTTGGTTTGGGCCCCTTTTGCAGCACTTACTGCAATTACTTTTGCACGATATTCTAATCGAGTTTCACCTGTATAAGAACTTTCAGGCAAGGAAGAGTTGCTCCTTAGCTACTCAGTATTTGCCTGAAGCATTTCAGAGGATATGAGGTTATTGTATTAACAAAAAGTTGCTCATCTGCTTGTTATTGATGCTTCAAATTTATCACATGCTTCTCTCTGAATGTAATGTTCACTCTTTCTGGTTCAGGTCATACATGGCTGGCTCATCATTTCCTCGCTGTTGCTACTGTTTTTCTTCTCATTTATCTACTTGGGGTAAGTGTACAAGAAACCTTGTCTCTAACTGGGGACAATTTTCGAAGCGGAATGCTCTGAAAGGTGACGGATATATATGTAGGCTGCCATTGCTGACCACCGTTTTCAGCCCTTTATTTCACTTACCCAGAACAAGCACACAGCCAGTTTAGTCAGAACTCCTGTATATTCTGGGTAGTGATCAACAGGGGGCAATCACAATATTTTTGTTTCAGTACAGGATTTCTTCATTAATATGTTTTACTGTATAGCATACATTGGAGAATGCTTTCTTTTATATTTGGCAACCTATAAGAAAATGCCCACACTTGGAAATGGCACCTTTTTTTTTTTTTAGTGTAAAAATTGCTTTTGTGTTTTCCAGTGAAGTGTTCAAGACATACAATGTTGCCATGGATTACATTACTCTGGCCTTGATGATCTGGAATTTTGGAGTGGTTGGCATGATCTGCATTCACTGGAAAGGACCCCTTCTTCTACAGCAGGCCTATCTCATTATGATCAGTGCGCTCATGGCTTTAGTGTTCATTAAATATCTTCCAGAATGGACAGCCTGGCTCATCCTGGCTGTAATATCTGTTTATGGTAAGTATGTTTCTTATAGATGAGGGTCTTTGGCAGCAGTTTTACTTTTGTCGCAGACCCTGGCAAAACGGTTTTGTTCAATAGGGAAGGGTTGGAACCTCTGAGGCCTTGCTCACACCAAATGCAGAGCAGATCTGCATGAGTTTCTGCACACGCAGTGCAATGGGTTGTGCCGCGTTTTTGATGCATTCTGGGACGTTTGGTTAGAATTTTTTTTTTTTGTTTAAAATGTGCTTTCAGTGCGTTCCAGGCGTTTGCATGCGTTCCAGAGCAGGTAAAATAGGACCTGCTGCAGTTTTTTTTTACCTGCTCTGGACCTGAACGCTGCGATGTGAACTGGAGCTAAAAATACCATTGGAATACATTGGACGCAGTTTTGCTCTGGTCTGTAACTGCTCTGCACCTTCTCCGCGCTTGGTGTGAACAAGGCCTGTGTCTTTATTGCTGGTTTATGTTCCTGTTAGGGAGGTTCTTCGTACTTCCCTGTTTGAAGGCCTCACGGGAAGTAAAAGCAAATATGCCTGAAGTGAGAGGCATTTCAGCTTTTGAACAGGTGTTCCCATTGGGAAATTTTCCCTCACATTCTTTCCAGGTGACTGCTGTCATTTTTCCGGTTTACGGGATTAGCTATTAAAGTGAAGCCCCATATTGGGAACACAGACAGCAAAACCTTAACCTAGTTTCTAAACCTTCTCAACTCCATCCAAAACAATGGTTTTAGCTAGAGATGTACTTCGAGGACATATGGCTTCAAGGAGTGTATGCATTTTACAAGGTTTTATTCCTGCAGCAAGACAGGAAATCAGTCAGCATGTAAGGCTTCAAAACAGCCGGCCCTAGTTTACAAGTTGATGTGTAAAGTCTGCATATGTGCTTTGAGACTAGCTTTACTGTAAGGCTTCTCCCAGATATAATGGATATCAATTTTATAGTGTAAGCTCTTTACAGCAATGCAAAGGATTGCCAATCTGGACCTGCTAATGTTTCCTACAGACGAGGTAATGTCTGACTTTCTTTAGTTGGTTCTTGTGGTGATCTTTACAGTTTGGTTAACTTTGGATAGCAAACAATTTAGATGATGATTTTTTGGGCATAGTCATTTACCATGTCGAACTCTTACAGCTCCTCTGTTATGGTTTCTCTTTATTCATAATGCTATCACTAGGGGATGTCCGTTCAGTGCACAGACTGACACACTTTAGTAATGCATATGTATGAACACGTGTCCCGCCAAAAATGTGTTGGGTCTCAATGTGACTACTTCTTGGGTCTATGTCCCAATGTGCCTACCAACTTAAGTGTATGACAAAAGTTTAAAAATCTGCTTTAGAGAGGAGGTGCATTTCAACAACCTAAAATTGTAGAGTAGATCACTTGATACATAGCAGTTGTTGACTTTGTTGCAAAAACATTTTTATATATTTTGTGCTCCCTGTTCAATGGGATACAATTAAATGTTGGCTTTTGCATCTATGCAAACGTTACCCTTGGTACGCACAAATGACTTTAATGGGGCAGTGGCATAAAAGTGCTTTTGGTGCAAGGGTGGATTTTATATTCTTTGTAGAAAATTGAGGAATTTCTGTACACTATACATACATAAAAGTAGATAAATACTGGTGTGTGTTTTGGGTGTTTTTTTTTTTTTGTTTTTTTTATACAATTCAGTGAAGCCGTGCAAAAATAAATGCTGTGACCTAGCTAATCCAATGTTCTTCTTTAGATCTCATAGCTGTTTTGTGTCCGAAGGGGCCTCTCCGCATGCTCGTGGAAACTGCGCAAGAGAGAAATGAAACACTCTTCCCAGCCTTAATTTATTCTTGTACGTATACTGGGTAATTGGTTTTAGACAGGTCTTTTAATGAGGGTTTTTTTAAATGTTGGTGTCCTTTTTTTTTTTTTTTTTTTTAAATACATATGTATATTTTTTTTTTTGTTTAACTTCACAACAGAGCTGGTAAGTCCCCTATGTGATAGTATAGCACAGGTGACACATTGTCTTTATGAAGACATGCAGGGGTTTTTCCCTCTTTTGAAGTTGATTGAGCTTAGACTGTGCCATATCGGCTTCTGCCCTGGCCAGGGAGGTCGGTGATTGAGTTTCTGAACTTGGAAGTGTTCAAAGCTGAACACTTGTAAATTCATTCTTCACAGGAAAATCGGCAACAGATGTTCACTGATCTCCCACCACTCTTGGAGTTTGTGTGCATGCTGGCGCCACCGCCTACTTGTTACCTCAGCAGCACTGAAATGGTTGAGATGTCAGTCAATTTTTATTGTGGTCGGTATCCATTCTGAAGGAAGTTTTGGCAGGTTATTGGCTTTACTAAACACACACTTGTGCATGTTATCAGGAAGCAAATTAACCCTTCACATGTTCACTGATATAGCCAGAGGAGAATGTTTGTATGTAATTGAATTCTATGTCATCAACAGCTACAATGATCTGGCTAGTGAAGATGGCAGATGGTGATCCTGGATTCACACAGAGTGCCTCAAAGAAGCCCGCATACAACACGCAAGGTAGGGGTTCAGCTGTCAAGAAGTAGAACTCCTAAAACGTATATCGTACCTCGTGTGTTTTTTCACTGTTCTTTGTACTAAAAGACACTCAAGACCTAAAAAAAAATGAATACAAAATTATGATTCAATATTACAATACATGTATTTTTGCACAGACTCGATCATTCATGTAGGCATTTATTCAACTAAACCCTTTGACATTCCAGCAGTAAGTTGTGACAACCTGTCTCAGGTATCTGTCATCTAAACAGACTTCTTCATATAATTGTATACAAATTCTAAGAATTATTTGCAATTAATTTTTTTCTCCTGTGGAATTCGCCTGCAGTCAACATGTATGACATTTCATATGTTTTTAATGTATTGGATTGCTAGTCCACACATTCTACATAATATCGATATTTTAAAAGGAGGGGAAGCTTAAAGGAGAACTATGAGGTGTGGGATTTCCACTCATCCTCATAGTTAGCGCCGACCAAGCTGTCACAGGTTGGCTCTATCGATCGGGAAGTGAGCAGAATCATTTACCGATCTGCTCACATTCACCGATAGTCTCCCTGCATTGACCGGTGACTCAGTCACCGCTCCCCACAGGGATTCCCTCTCCCGTCTTCAATCTTCCAGCGCTGAGTGGAGGAACGGACGGAGGGGGCCAGCACAGCTGGCTCTTCCTCTAGATAGGCGAAGCCAGCCGTAACTCACGCAGCTGGGTGGATCTTGACAGTATTGTCTGGATCCGTCCCGGCTGCGGCGCACTCAGTATATTGCGGGCAATAGCCCACTATATACTAAGTATTGGGTCGCAGGAGGACGATAGTGTATGTCCTCCCATGACCCTAAAGGGAACAAAGGGAAAAACATTTACCCCATAGTTCTCTTTTAAATCCCCATAACCATGTCAATTTTAACTGCCAAATTGTCTTTAATTTTGTCTTTAATTTAGTTTTACCTTGCATTTGGAACAGTAGGGTTATTCATATGTGTTCTGCATGTCTTATTCATGCTTATTTAAACTGTGTTTGGATCTTTACATGCAAAGTGCCTGTTGTCCAGGAAGGCAGTGATGAAGCTACAGCTGATGATAATGGGGGCTTTGATTCTCAATGGGAGGAGCAAATGGATGAAAGAGTTGGACGAATTAGTTCCACTGCAGAATCTCGAGCAGCTGTTCAAGCTCTTCCAAGTAATGCACCTCCAAGTGAAGATCCTGAAGAGCGTAAGTACATGATGTAACAAGATTGAAGTGGAACTTAAGTCAATTCTATGTTTTTGAACATGGTAGTTGTAATGAAAATGAATTATGTCAAGGATAGGATTAGGCTTACAAAAAATTGAATAGGAAAAATGAACAAAATAAAAAACAATTTAGGTACCTAATGGTAAATTATGAATGTATTTTCTAAACATAACTTGTAAAGTTGAAAACCTGTCAAAGCAAAAAGTTTGCTTAAGACCCACACGTAAGGATAATTTAGTGCTAGTTCACACCAAGCGCGGAGCAGGTGCAGACCGGATCAAAACTGCGCCCAATGTATTCCTATGGTATTTTTAGCTCCAGTTCACATTGCAGCGTGCAGGTCCAGAGCAGGTAAAAAAAACTGCAGCATGCCCTATTTTACCTGCTCTGGATCTGCAAACGCATCAAAAACGCATGCAAATTTTTTTAGCCAAAAACGCATCTAAAAGACTAGCGTGCGTGTGCAGAAACCTGACCGGATCTGATCTGCATTTGGTGTGAACAAGGCCTTAATCATATCTGCTTTGCTTTTCCATTTAGCTGTTCTGCACCAAGAAAAATCCCAGTACTTCCTGTTATGAAGGAACATGGAGCATTGCTTAATAATTGGCCCTGTGCTATCACATGAGGGTAGGAGTCCTCACCCTTGTGCAAGTTCCAACGAGTGACTACAGAGGGCTGTATTTCTTCTCTTCCAGTTGCTGAATGAAGATGCAGGGGAGTAAAGAAAAGCTGATTGTGCACTCCCAGGGCCATAAAAGTGAACCTGTTGCTTTTTCCCGGATGTGCAAAGCTCAGGTGCACTATAAAATAGTTGCCATTTTGGTGAAAATGATCTATTACAGGCACTGCATTCAGATTCTCCTAACGCAAAGAAATTCAGTGGGTATAAAGAACTCTGGACTACTAGAGCTACTCTCATTTAGAAAAATAGCAATTATTGCCCAGTTTTTAACAGATAGTGGATACCTATTTTAGGAAATAGTTTCCCGTAATGGAAACTAACATCTTGCTAGGCTGTCACATTAATGAGATTATTAATCTCTAATACAGCCTGCATTGTAGATAGTTTCCCTGTAGCACAAGTTCTTCAGCTGAACAGCTTCTGAACTGTTTAAGACTATAGCCTTGTGGTGGGAGAAGCAAAGCTATTCGTTATCCAGCGTTATCGGTTCCGCTGGAATCATCTGCTTCAGGGCAGGTTCACAACATTTTCGGGAACGCACTGTGAGGTTTGCCGTGTTTTTGACGCATTCAATTTTAGGTCTTGCTGGGGGGGACCTCTGTAAGATCTACAGATAGCCAGGAAAAGAGCAGCATGATGCTTGCATATAAGAGACATGAATTTACCACAGTTGTTTACAGAGCTGCTCAAATGATCATAGCCAGGGACAATCTGGGGGGCAACGCCTCTCCACTTGTCCATATTCCAATTATTGTTCTTATATTGCCCATACAGCTCTGGGCAGGCTTCCACAAGTTCTACAAAGAATTCAGTGTCCACTTCAGCCATCATGGTTCCTATCTTCACAAATCTCTCTCCACAGAAGCAGGAAGTCCAGGGGTGATGAGATAATCCAAACCAGCCAAAAAAAATGTTTTTTCCCCGTTGCGTTCTGATGCGTTTTTGACGTGTGTGTGTTCCAGACCAGACAAAATGTGGTGCACATTATTTTTGTCTGGTCTGAAACTGACTACGGTGGTGTGAACTGAGGCCAAGAAGAGCATAGGGAAACATTGAGATGCATTGTAGGTGCGGAGGCG
Organism: Nanorana parkeri; assembly: GCF_000935625.1. Classification (NCBI taxonomy): domain Eukaryota; kingdom Metazoa; phylum Chordata; class Amphibia; order Anura; family Dicroglossidae; genus Nanorana; species Nanorana parkeri. The sequence continues at coordinate 238,474 of NW_017308110.1, read as the reverse complement.
ATCTGGAGGTGGTGTGAATGAGCCCTTAAAGAATTGGACGAGCCTCGACTCAGAACTTTACACAAAATAGAACAAACACCAGTACCTGATAAAAACATATTTTGTTAGTACCTTTTACATACTATGGAGCTCAGGGCCTGATTTATATCACGTTGAGCCAACTAGTATCAGCTGTTAGAGGTGAAGGGTTTTTATGGTGGTTGTTTTTTTTGTGCCCCATCTTAAATGTATATTAATTACATCAATCCCAGAATTTGTCAAATACATTTCAGTGCTGAATACAAGCTATCCAAGTGCAGAGGATGAGAGAACTGCGAGTTAAGTCCAAGATCCCTATACCACACCTGTTGTGAAGTAAAGCTGTCTAATCTGATTAGTGCTCCCAGGCGTGTGAGGTTACAGAACACTTTTTTTTCACCCGCCTCAAATCTGTGCTCTCCCCTATGGGGAATGTAACGAGACTCTGCGTTGTGAGCCACCTCATAGCCCACAGACATTTCACAGGAATGTCCAGGAGGTCTACAAACACTGTGCAGCCTCTCTACTAGTAGGTCAGACACATACATATTCTCTAATTTTACAGATGTTCTGCAGTTTAGTGGCTAAAATACAGCCCTAAAGCTCTGCTACATAACCTTAAAATTATCATCCAAAAGTATTCACTGCACTGTCTGCTTTCCTTAGGGGCTGCTGTTTCACAAGCTTTGTTTCTGGGTTTTTTTTTGTTCCTCTATATTTGGAGGGAGAGGCGTGTGTGTTTTATTAACCTGTCAACATTTTAATTTACTGATGGCATTAAAACACTTCCAGACATATTACATATTCACTAGTTTGTTTTTCTTCTGACACATGTAAATGATTAGTTGAAAATGTTTGTTGCGCTCTGTGGCAACATAAGCTGCATATCACGCTAATGCTTGTAAAAATTGCAGCACTACCACTTATTATATCCCTATATCTTTTGCACAGTATATCCCTATATCTTTTGCACAGTAATCTACACAAACTTCACAATAAAAGAAAACAATATGTACATAACAGCATGTGTGATTTGCAAAAATGATTAACCTAAAAAAAAGTGGTAAATTAATAAATTACAGTGATGATCAAAATCACACATGTGCAATGGTCATCAAGCTAGATCCCCATATGTATCCCAGCGCATGTATGTATGTATGTATGTATGTATGTATGTATGTATGTATCCCTTTTTATGTGTATAGTGTTGCTTCCAAAACACTGAGGGGAATTTATCAAAACTGGAACAGACAATCTGCAGAAGTTGCCATGAACAACTGCTCCAGATTCTGTCTGCTCCAGTTTTGATAAATTCCCCTCTTTGTGTTCCGGTTCACCCTTAATGGTCTAAAACTCACCTTCTTAGGTGGACCTTATACTATGAGGTCATGAAGTGCATTAAATGAGAACTATGGGGTTAAGGCTTTTCCCCATAGTTCTCAGGGTAACGGGAGGACATAAACTAGCATCCTCCCGTCCCCCTAAGCTACAGCTCGCTGTATACTGAGACACCACAGTATACCGCGAGCTACTGCTCGCGGTATACTGAGACGCTGAAGCGGATCCCGACAAGTCTGGATCCGCCCAGCTGCGTGAGTGACAGCTGGCTCTGCCCATCTAGAGGCAGAGCCAGCTGTACCCTCCCCCGTCCTGTCCGCCAGTCAGCGCTGGCGGATCGGAGTGGGGAGAGGGGAATCCATCCCCTCCCCTGTCACGGCAGAGAGCTGTGACAGGATCGAGAGGTGAGTGAACGCCGGTATGTGTTCGCTCACTTCTCGATCTACTGAGCCGACCTGTGACAGTCTCATTGTCACAGGTCGGCTAGAACTATGAGGTGAGTGAAAAACACTCACCTCATAGTTCTCCTTTAACCATTAAAGGGTTAGTTGGTATCATCAAAGGTTCCAGTCCGCGCTTTCCCTTCGAGGCAGGTTCACTTATAAGGGCAGGAATTAAGATTGTAAATAGTGCTTTCCTTTTCAATAGCTTTATTGAAAACTTCTAAAAACACACGTACAGAGTGCACTACTTCTTTTGACTCTGAATTACTGTATATGATGCATTATATTCCTCTTTCTGCTGGAGAACTATAAAATGACATCTGCTCAGAATTGACATTCTCCCCAAAATCTTAGCATGATTCCTTGTGACTATACAGCTGCAGATCTTTTTGGCAGAACAAATTATTTTGGGAAATTATACAATAGTGAGAGGTTGACACATATTTCACTTTTTTTTTTTTTTCTTTTTTCAAGGCTTAAAAGTTCAGGTATGGTTGCTGACACCCGAAAACCCATGACTTTGCTTTACTAAATAAATCTTTTTTACATTCTGGACCAGTCTGTCCTAACATAAAAAAATAAACAGTAAATGTCTACCTTTTTTTTAGGCATATTGCCTAAAGTATTGTAAAATGGTTTTGCCTTCCCAGCACAATAGTCCATGCTAACTGAACACAATCACTATACTGTAGTAATGATGTACAACCTAAAAGTAGTTCTGGTGCTCTTTTGGTTCATCAAATTGAGGGGAATTTATCAAAACTGGAGCATGGCAACCAAATCGGCTTCTCTTTCATTTTCAAAGCTTAACTGGAGGAAATGCTAGGAAGACTGTAGCACTACACTGGATCGCTACAGCACCCTTTGAAGTTAATGCCTGGAAAAGACTGTTATATGTTGTCTTCCCTCTCTGTAGAATAACATACAAGGCCAGAGGTTGCCCTGCTGCATTTAACAAGATTTAGGGGACTGGGTAGCGTTTCGACTTTTTTGTGGGAAACCTTCCCCAAACTCTACACATTTTTTAAATGGTATTGACCACGCCATTCTTTCTATTGGGATTCCTGGTATATGGCTTCCATTAAACAATAAAGACACTCCTGTAGCCTTGTTTCCTTAATGTCTACGGTATATTGAGAACACCTCCACAGCTGTACACTGTTATGGGGTTCCTTTTACAAGGTAAAAATAAATCTCTTTAAACTGGCCAGTCATTAGGCTACATTGACATGAATGTTGTCAGGCTAATGTTTCCTGATGACTTTGGGAAGCTTTAGTTTTATCATGACCTGCGGATAATAACCTAAAAATGTGTATGTTAGCAAGTTCTTTCTATGCAGAGAGAGAAGTGGGATCTTTCTCATCCAATTGCTAATATAGAGAGAGGCCCAGCATGTCTAGAGTGCTTCCCCTCCTATCTCCATAAGGATGTTCACCATTCAGATCATGCATGATCCAACTGCCAAACATCTGTAGCTACCTTTTTTAATTAATGACTCTGTTTTAAGATGGGTTAATATGATAATATTCACCAGAACACTGTCAAATTCTCTTCAGGTGGAGTAAAACTGGGACTAGGAGACTTTATATTCTACAGTGTCCTTGTTGGAAAGGCATCAGCCACAGCTAGTGGAGACTGGAACACAACACTAGCTTGCTTTGTTGCCATTTTGATTGTAAGTATGACATTTTATTCTGATCTTCAGTAAAGGTTCTGAAAGTTGTAACGGCCTGTGCCTGTATGCGCTTTTCTTTCTTAAACAAGTCACTACAAATGCAAAAGCAGCTTGAAGCAACTCCAAGCAACCTATAAACTAATCATAAATGTCTCAGAAGCAGGTCAAAGCAACACTAATGCATACTTCCTTCAGTTTCTGAGTCTGAAGCCTGCATACACAACTCCTTAAGGTGTCTTTAACATCTCATTATCTCACACCTTCTTTTTTTTTTTCTCTAACATTTGCACCTTTTTTTTATTTTTATTTTTTTATTTTTATTGCAGTTAACAAATGTATCTCTCTATTAGCAATATGAAATACACCAGCACATGTGTGTGCATAAATTGTATATTGCAATAATTCATTTTTATTGACACCACAGTTAAGCTGGCCATACACCTTGCTTCCGATGACTGCAATGCTGAATGGGCAGTGTGCGCTTGCGCACACCGGCCCGTGCGGCATTTGTCTTACATGCAGGCCACAAACCCACCGAAAACCGTACGATTCTGGGCGGGTTTTCAAACATGCTCGTAAGACAAAAGACGTGCGACCGTACAGTAGAAACGGTTGCACGCCTTCCATACACCTGCCGATTATTGTACGATCGCGGGATTTCCCATGATTATTGTACGATAATCGGCAGGTGTATGGGCACCTTTAGGCTGTCATCATTCCTTTATAGGCAAATGAACACCAAGTGTGAACTGTTTGTCTGATTTGGTTAAAGTGCCCTTTGCTTTTGCTTATGTATGATTATGCTTATTTTGGTAAATACATTCAGAAGACGACAGACATTTTCCTTTCCTGATTCATTCTTGTGACAGTCTTAAAGCTGCATACAAATAGGTGCATACAATCTTACAGGTGAGCCAAAAGTAAATTCGTTTCAGGGGTCTATTCACACTGTTACATTACGGTGACAAATGTTACTGCAGCTGCCCCAATTCACTATTACACTAGAATGCAATGCACCACATTACAGTGTACCAAACCATACATGCCATAAGTTGCGTTTGAAAAAGGTCCAAAACTGACAGTTATCAATAATTGCAGCCCATTCAGGGCCCATTTACATTTATGGGTCACACCCATTTTTGTGTTTATTACGATGCACTGCCAGCCCATTCAAAATAAATGCTGTCTTGAAGCGCACCTTGTCACATGTTAACACAATTGCTTTACTGAAACCCATAATGTTAATGGGCCCTTATTTGAGATATTGTCAATTGCATGAAGGTCTCTTGCATAGTTTCTGGAATACCTGTGTAGGATGGAGTGAATTAACCCCTTCATGACTGAGCTAGTTTTCAGGTTCTGTTCATAAATGACTGACACATTTTTTACATTTTTGCTGTGTGATTCTTCCACAGCAGTAATATACTTTCTTACTAAATGTACCCACACATATTATATATAGTTTTTTAGAGGACAGATAGGGCTATATAATTATATCACATATGTGTACCTAACCCCTCACTTTGAATAAAATAAAAAAATGAGGAAAAAAACTAGAAGAAAACACTTTTTTCACAAGTTTTGATTATTATTTTTTTTTTTTTAATTTTTTTATATTAATTATAGTATAAAAAATATATTTATATATAATTTATATTTTCCTTATTTTGTTTTACACTTTATTTTTAATTTTTTACACTTTGTAAAAAAAAAAAATATATTTTTTTTTTCTTGTCGGTTTATATCAAGCAATCACTATGACAGCTTGATAAATTAACTTTTTTATTTTTGGCTATTAGGCTGATTCAAACTTAGGAACAGCTAATAATAACCTTAGAGACTGATCCTGACTTTACATTTCACTCAAAAGATATACATTGTATCTCTTATATATCTTTAGTGAAATGTATCTAAACATCGGGCTCTGGAGCTGTCAAAACAAATAGCAGAGAGGTGAGGTGAGTCACTGCTGCCTCTCTGCTATTTTGAGCAGTCAAATGCGGGATCGCAAATTGCGGTCCTCTATTTGCATGTAACGGCTTCATTCTTTCATTAATGAAAGGAAGAAGCTTTTACAAAAAGCTTAATTATTTAATTAACTAATGCCTCAATACTGAGACATTAATGAATGACTGTTAAATGCTGAGAATCAGCAAATACCGGCATTACAAAGCCTGATATAGCTCGTCACGTACAGTGTACGTGGCCAGTCATATAGGCACAAAGTGACAAGACGTACACTGTACGTCTCCCGTCACAAAGGGGTTAAACAATAATCCTTATTTGTGGGTTGTCCATCCTGAGTTTTATAAAGTAAATTCCACAGCACTATTACAGTGCCTTGCATCAACATTTCTGAGCAAGCGAATATTTTGTAAACTAGGGAGGATTTTTCCAGTGTTTTTCTTGTAATGCACACTTACCTATTGCTTTCTTTACAGGGTCTGTGCCTTACTCTTTTACTCCTTGCCATTTTCAAGAAGGCTTTACCTGCTCTGCCCATCTCAATAACATTTGGACTTGTATTTTACTTTGCCACAGACAATTTAGTACAGCCTTTCATGGACCAATTGGCATTCCACCAGTTTTATATTTAACCTCCGGACACTTTGATTTCCTGGGACTTATGTTTTCCCCTCAAAATGACTGCATATGAACACCTAACAGAAAAGAGCATCTATTTCTAGATTTTGATTCCTGAAATCCAAGGGATTGAGTTGATTGCCCTCTTGCTAGTGATGAGCAGGTAGTATATCATGGCAAAGCACCTTCATGTTTTTGTTTTGTTCCGACATCAAGAAAGAGTCCCGGTAAGCTGACGTGTTCATTGTGGTAGCATTTTTGCACCTGCATTGTGTCATTGAAAAGTACACATGGTGTGAAAAGTGACTTCAACCAACATCTTCACCTACTGAATGTGGGACCTCCTGAAAACCCTTTAACATGGCTTGGCAGCAGCTGGGTGAAAATGAAGACTTTTCAAGGGAGGATATTCATAAGGTACACAGATCATTACAGAGAAGTCTAACTTGTTTCTGCCCTCAAGAACAAATTTCAGGGGGAATTATTATAATTTTTTTGTTTTTTACACTAATATTCCCACTATGCTGGGAGTGAATAACACTGTACTATAAAGCAATATACTGTGCAGCGAACATGATCTTCCAATAATAAACACTGTTGGAGTCTGTTAGTATATTACTACACTTGTTAGTTCCTTCTTGCCAAAAGTGTTCTTTTTATTTCTAAAATATCTCTTATTTTTTTTATTTCTTAATACACTGTCAGAAATACATGTGTTTATGTGCTTTTGGGAGTAATTCTAAAACTACAAGGATATAAATGAGCAATGCATATTTGAGCCTTTGTAGTTTTCTTATTTCTTGGCTCCTAATAGCTGCAAAAATGCTACTGAATTGTTAAGCATTGACCTTTTGTAGCGTTAAATTCTGTGGATACGTGAAGGCATTTGGTTTACAGATGATACTGAGCCGAGCATATCACACGATACATCAACGAATACCTTTTGTGGGAGTGGTTTGTTTTTGTAATCTTTGACCATGTCGTTTTGCTTGCTTATTTTGTTAGTATTACACTGGAAAGAAAACTGACTTCTGTTATAAAATGCAAGTTTTGTCAAGACTTAATTTTTTTAATTATTATTGTAACCACTTAATTACCAGCCTGTATATACCTCTTTTATTACTAGATCTATTTCTGTTTTCAGTCCTGTGATAGCTTGACAGAGTAATTGTCAGTCATGCAACATGGTATCCTATTTTTTTTTCAAATCTCTGCCCTTCTGCAAGGAACACAAAACGTTTTAAAGGACTGCCAGGCGCCTCAGTCCTTGTCTCCTTCAAACACTCCCATGACCAGTTCCTAGTTTTTGGGGGGGTTTTTCCACTGTGGTCAGAAACCTCCTCCTTGCTGGCCAAAGACAAGCAAGCAGGCCAGTGACTCCTGTGGCTTTAAGGTGGAGGGGCCCATAAGAAGGGTGTCTGGCCCTTGGTCAAATAGGCTACACCTTTCCTTCACAGTAGCCCCACAACTCTGGTCCTCTATTATTGCTGACACTGTGGGGATCAGTTGGGTTGGCGTCCTCTATTAGCCCTCTCTCCCTCAGCTGTGATTTTATCTGGTAATGCAAGTTAGTTTATTGTTTGACTCCGATCGTAGGAGCTTCAGGCACACTCACATGTCCTTTCCTGCAGAGTATATTTTTCTTTGGGCCATGGCATTGTCTTTGGAGGTCAGCAGTAGGGACTCTATTGCTGAGCTGCTTCAACCTTATGAATGAAGAGCTTACTCCTTGGAGTTGTGGTCTTTTACCCCCAGATTTTGGTATAGTGTTGGAAACAAGAGGGTGTTTACCGCAATTATATGAGCAACCTGTGGATCTGGCTAGTGCTGTTTTTTGTTTGTAAAAATGATTTAATTATTTAATGCTGTAAAGACTCATCCCTCCCCTCACCCTTTTTATTCACCAACTTTCATGCTGGTTCTCTAGTCTTTCAGCACCAGGTTAAGTGCCTATTAGCTCTGTATCTGTGGGTGTGGATTGGGGCAGCTGTGGGTCCTTAAGTGTTTCACCTTAACTGGGTGATTTTCTCTTCCAGTAATGTCTTTTTTTTTAAAGCCCGTTTCCACCTTTTGCAGAGGTATTTAAAATAAACATGCCAACAATGTACACCGTGTACATGAAGCAGGCGTCTGCAGTTGCTGTATGTGAACACAGAAACCTTAATTTTTCCTAATGGAAATGGCCCTCTGTGCTTTGCAAGCAATATCTGTAAGTTACAACTGAGCTTTCTCTTTGCCCGTATTTAGAGTGGCAACCATTCCCCCCTGGACACTGTATTGTGTACAAAGGTAGAGCTGGTGTTTAGTGATTGTTACACAGAATCACAGGGAGAATGACAGCATTTTACAACCTGCTTTACAATCTGACCCTGGTGTGAGTTTCTTTAGAAAATGTTGAATTTTTCAGGATTCAGGCCTAGTAAGTTCATTAAAAAATAAAGAGAGGCTGCAATAGGAGTCATGAAAATGTGCACACATATACATCATCACTTCACCGCTACATTACCACAATAAATGCTAATCGATTACAAAGGTGGAAATAGACTTTAAGGCCCAACAATTTGCTGAAATCCTTTCTGGAGTACCACCTACACTGATTCATCTGGACCTTTTTAGATGTTTCTTTGGTGAAGTCCTTTATGCAGTTTCCAGGCTATTCTGAGCAGTTTGAAAGTAAAATTAGAGGGACATTTTACCAGCTGATGCGATCTGGCAGCCTGACACAGGGTTAAATGAAGTAAATAAAACTTGTGAATAAGAACATATAACAAATGGGTGTGGGTGTTCTTCCAATTGGGCTGCAAAAGTGAAAATACACTTTAAAAATAATTTGCTTGTAGAGATGGTTACATTGGTGCATGTGAACTTTGAATTTTAAGTGGTGCACCAAATCTATGCCTTTATGTATTCAACTTATGCCTTCATTACAATCAATATATCAACAAAATGATCCTCCTTTTTAGACAAATGCTTAGTGATATTGAATGGTGGTCTGCGAATCTACCTTTTTTGTTTGGGAAGAGTAATTTGATAAAAATGAATGTATTGCCTAGACCGAATCCTTCCCATTTCTGTTTCTGGAACAAACTTGTTAAAAGCGCAAATAAAAATACTTTGTGTTATAAAGGGTGCCAGGTGCCATCAGG
>NW_017308110.1:218210-229254 GCF_000935625.1 Nanorana parkeri | reverse complement strand
ATTTTCCCAAGTGGCACAAATTGCACACTTGGCTCAAACTACAGCAAGAAGTCTGCAGCCTCAGGTGGTATTGGAAGCTTTATCTTATTCTCCTATTTCTAAAGAATTGGTAATGTGTATATGAAGCAGGCTAAGGCCGACTATCCTGTGCCCCACATTATGCTACTCTCTGTGTAGAACACACAGAGAGGGACAAATATGCACTCAATTCTTCCCATACACCCATGGTTCCTATTATGGTTAATCCTAAATTTCAACCTGGCCGTGAATTATCCTCATTTTGGTGGTTGACAAACAAGGGATTGTTGTGTTTTAGTTACAGAGCGTGGGTTTCTTGGCCTGTACTTTTTGAAAAATGAACACAAACTGCCGCCTTCTAAAATTTTCCAATATTCCCAAATAGCTTTATTTTTAACATTTAAATGCAAATCAATCATGCATCCCACTTTCATGACCACCTGTAAATCTGCTTAGCTCCCTGCAGGTCACACCCTGTGGGTAGGCAACACTGCTTGGTTGTTACCATGGCAACCACCCGTGATTGCAGGGAGACTACCTTTTTGGCGAGTGACATACTTTTTGGTTATTTTACATTAATGTCACATTACTGAGACTTCATTACTGTATTGTAACATCACACCAGCTGTCCAGATAAGCATTTCCTCAGCCTGGCTTTTTGAGGTTATACCTATACCCTGCTGGACTGGATATATGGGGTTAGCCAGGAATGTGACCTTCAGTCACTGGGCCCTGCATTGTGGTGCTTTCCAAACCTGAATGTACTGGTTAAATTAGTGGCAGAGCACTTTCTGGGTCCCATCGCTCTTCCTGTGCTGGAGATGAACAAATGCAGACATGTTTGAAGTCCAGGCTGAATGGCAATCTTGGTTTCCGCCATAAATACACTGTAACACCAATAGTTCTCAATCCATTCTTATTGCAGAGTAAACATAAGGGGGAGGGGGGGGGTAAGGAAGCTGTTTCCTTTTTTTTTTTTTTTAAAGAATATTTTGTAGCAATGATTACATACTATAACAACAATCTCCATTCTGATATCTGTATTTTTTTTGAATTGTGTGCCATAGGTCCTATAAGCGTAGCTATGCCTAGATTAAATTTATAGTTCCACCTCAACCCTAAAACCGTGCTGTTCAAACTTTGCAAATGTCAAAGGAAGCTATAGTGCTATTTGTGTTCATATACAGGGCCCAAAGTGGCACAGAACACCAAAAGTAAATGCTGAATGAAAAACCAGGGTTTCCCCGTAATCATAGTCCTTGTAAGAACAGTTTCCAAAGTGTTGATTTTTTTTCACTGTACAGGAACAATGGACTAACAAAAGTACTCCACATTAAAGATATTACATTATTGTAGTGAATCTTTTTCTAAATAAACTAGCATCACAGTGTAAGAAAAAGGGGGCTGATTAAACAGCATATAGTATATGAATATTAATAATTATCTGTATTATTTATCAACCCCCACTTGTTACTGTTCGGGAGCGGAAGGTCAGCTAGAAAATACACACGCAAACCGTCAGTTTAACCCTTTCGCTGCCAAGGACGTATGGCATACGGACCTACAAAAGTGCTTCCAGCTGGCCAGGTCAGTATGCCATACGGACCTGGCATTTACAGTTCTACTATAAGCTGATGGTCGCTTTAACTGTTCAGCAGACTGTCCCCTTTAAATTAATAGCTGTCATCAGCGGCTCACAAGCCGCTGATGACTGCTAATTTTAAAAATACCGGGCACCGCTTTTTTTAATGTATTTTTTTCTTTAAAAAAAAAAATTAAATTAACTGTGGCAGCGCATGGCAAAGCTTTGTGACGCATTGCCATGCGTTGTGATCTTTGTGTTGCAATAAATATACGCCTGTATCATTTTATCACAACACAAACACCAACACAGCGTGAAAACAATTTTTTAACATAAGTTGCTTATTTACAGTTTTGCGTACCGTAATTTTTTTACCTTTTCGCAAAAAGGCGCAATTTCAAATTTGCAAATATTTGTTATTTATTAACTCAATACAGTTTTATCTTTTAGATTTAGTCAGAAAATTATTTTTTTTTGTGCGCTGATACTGATTTTAGTGTGTTTTATCAATTGAATTGTGTATTTTTATCGGTTTAATATTAATTTGAGAAACATTTGCGCAATTATCGCAGGGCCTACAAATTTAGTATCACCAGCTTTTTATTCTACCGGGCCTGCGCTTTCAGAAAATATATGGTTTGGGGGGTCTTTTACAAACGCTAGCAACGCAGCAGTTGAAAATCAAATCAATAGGAAAAAAATTGCAGAAAATTCAAAAATGGCTTGGCCAGCTGATTTGAAAATGTTCCGGAGGGCTTGGCAGCGAAAGGGTTAAAATATATTTTACAAGGAATTTAAACATGCACAGCTTGATTATTGATAAAGAAAATATTACAATAATAAATATCTAACAAAGATTACTACCACAGAAATGCTAACACTTCAATAGTAGACCCGCAATACTAAAATAGCAATACAATCTGAAGAAACCAACCCAACACCTCTACAACACATAAGATATCATAAACTAGTTAGTATAACTCAATTGGATGCATGTATATTACCCATCCTAAGTAATTGCAAAGAATCTGCACTATGGGTCCCTCTGTTGGCCTCCCCAAAATGGCTTTCCCCACAATGTCTGTTTTAATATATCAGGGTGACCATTAACCCTTTTGCTGCCACCGAAGTATGGCATACGCCAAAACACAAGCACTAATTTTGGATGACCGAGCGTTGAGAGCAGAGCCGCTGGCTCTGTGATCTGTGTGTGGCTGAGCAGGTCAGGATGGATGGAGAGTACTATGTGTCCCCAGTTAAGAATGAACAGGAAGTGCTTTACATCACTTCCTGTTCATTCATGAGTTTATGAATGGGCAGAAGTACTCACTACAGAGGTTTCTGCCCAATTATAACTGGTTGATAGTAAATATTTACTATGTCCAGTTTGTGAATGAATGGGAAGCCTGAGTGATTTCCATTTATTCAGAACAGAGGCTGCCGAAAGAGGACTAGGTGTCCACAATTTCTTTTTCTATTTCAAAAGGGAAATGTCAGGGGTCTTTTTTTTTTTTTTCCACTTCAAAATAACATTAATTCAACTGTGTGGCAGTGCATGGCAAAGCGTTGTAACACATTGCCATGCGTTGTGATACTGTATTGCGATTAAATGTATGCCTGCATCATCACCAGCACAGCGCAGAAAAGATATTTAACATAGGTTGCTTATTTGTAGATTTGTGTTTCTTCATTTTGCAAAAAGGTGCAATTTAAAATGTACAAATATTGAACTCTTTACAATTTATCTTTTTAGGTTTAGTCGGAAAAGTATTTTTTTTGTTCACTGATACAGATTTTAGTGTGCTTTTATCGGTTTAATATTGATTTGATAAACATTTGTGCCATTATCACAGGGCCTACAAAAGTTAGTAGCACCATCTTTTATTCTACCAGGCCTGTGCTTTCAGAAAATATATTGTTTGGGGGGGTCTTTTACAAACACTAGCAGCGACGCTGTAGAAAATCAAAACCATGAGTAAAATTGCCAAAATGGTCTGGCCAGGTGAGGTTCAAAGTGTTCCAGAGGGCATGGCAGTGAAAGGGTAAAACATTTCAGACACCCGATCGCTTTTAGGGATGCGGTTTCTGACAGTGATAGGAAGTGCAGGGAAAAAGTGTTTTCTTAATTTCTCTCCCGTTCATTGAAGGACACAGGGCAACAGATCGGAGATCCTGAAAGGTAGGGTATATTGCCACCTGCAGGAGTAGGACGCTAGGCACATAACAAAAAAAAAGACAAGACAGCCTAGGGGCGGCCCCTGCTGGTGGCCCAACCCCCCACCTGCTGACAAGTCTCCAGTTTTTTTGCCTAGCGTCAGGAGTAAGGAGCTAAAAAATTTTCTCTCTGGAAATTTTCTTTTCCTTCCGTTTTTTGTGATCTGCTAGCAAGTGTCACCAGGGCGACGTGCTGGATGGTGATGGATCCTGGTAGTCTCCACTGGGTGGCCATCGAGCGCATGCAGGCTCTGCCGCGGCGGGTCGGCTGCGACTTCACTCCCCGGGGTGCACATGACAGGGGGTCCCGGCCCACCTGTCACAGCACTTCCATGGCCTGGCGACGCCGCGTCTGCGGGCGGGGGCGTCCGCCTTCTTTCACTCCCCTGCTGGACCTGGGGTTGTGGATGCCAGCGCTGTGGGGACAGCGACAAGGTAAGAGGCTGCAGTTCTCTGGCTGCAGTTTTTTCCAGCTTCCCCCCCTTCCCTCCTCCCTCCCCCTCCTCTACCTCGTGGGGCTTCAGGGCTGTGGTTCCTGATGGGTGTGTTGCCCTTCCTGGGCTGTCCTGGGCTGTGGGGTCCATGGGGGGAGTCCTTGTGGAGAGGTGGGGGGCTATCAGGGCGCTCGCGGCCACGATCGCGGGTGCCGCGATCGTGCGGCGGCCGGGCCAAAAATCGAGGCCCCGGCTCCATTGCGGCCTCCGGGTGTCGGCGCGGCCGCCATTTTGGAATAGGGCAAGTTGCCCTTTCTGCCGCGTCACTTCCGCCCAGGCTCTCTTCATCCCCGGACGGCCGGGGACGCACTTCCTTTCGGCCTCAGACGCCGCTGCAGGAAGGACACAGGTTTCAGGTCTCCCTTGCTAGGGGTCGGATGCTGCGGTGCTGGACACAGTTATACAGCTGGGGGTCGTGAGTACTGCGGGTGGTCTCCCTGTGGCCTGGTGGTGATTCTCTGGTGGGCAGTTTTTGCTGCTGTGCGGGGGCTATGGATCGGAGCCTGCTTGCAGTGAGGATGAATCTGCGTCGGCGCTCATGGTTCAGGAACGCGAGCTGGTCTCGGTGCTGGTGCGCGCCGTCCGTGAGACGCGTAAGATTAAGGAGTCTCCTGGCACTTCTACTATGGCCTCGGTTCAGTTTGGAACGCATAAGGGCAAGCGTTCCGCTAAGGTGTTTCCTAGGGCTGCAGCTAACGATTATTTTCATAATCAATTTAGTTGGCCGATTTATTAAGTTCGATTAATCGGATAAATAAAAAAAAAAGGCTCCAGTGATGGACTACTAGTTTCTATTGCGATTGTAGTCCATCACAGGAGCAAGCTTGGCACGGTGGAAGTAAAAAAAAAGTGTGGTGTGCAATATAGTACATTATACAGCGGCGCAATGCAGAATACCAGCAGCTATAGAGGAATGCAGCAATAGTACATTATACTATAATGTACTATTGCTGGGATTTGTAGTCCTCTGTAGCTGGCGTTATTCTGCATTGCACTGTATATAATGTATTATTGCTGGGATCTGATGTATTCCTCTATAGCTGGCGTTATTCTGCTTTGCGCTGTATATCATTTATTATCGCTGGGATTTGTAGTCCTCTACAGTGCGCTGTATAATGATAATACGGCGAAATGCAGTATACCACCAGCTATATAGGAATACAACAAATGCCAGCAATAGTACAACATTATACAATAATGTACTATTGCTGGGATATGTAGTCCTCTGTAAATGCTGGTATTCTGCATTGCGCTGTATAATGATTATACTGTGCAATGCAGATTACCATTGACCTGTTATAGAGGAACTACAAATCCCAGAAATAATACATTGCCCAGCGCAATGGAGAATACCACCAGCTATAAAGGAACAACAAATCCCAGCAATTATACATTATACAGGCTGGAGCAGCGTGTGACGTGCGACTCCGGCCGCGTGCGGAGCCCCGAACAGGCTAAGCAATCGATAGCCGACGAATCGACAATGCCAACGTTTTCAATCGTCTATTTTAATCGACTTAATCGATTAACTGTTGCAGCTCTAGTGTTTCCCTACATTCCCTTTTTTGACGAGTTCATTTATAAGGAGTGGAAACGCCCGCCCAAATCCTTTGCGGTCCCGAAGCGCTTTTCGGTTCGCTATCCATTTGAGAGTTTCCTGTCCAAGTGGGCTACTCCGCCGGTGGAGGACCCCCGGTCTCCCGCTTGAACAAGGCCACTCTTATCCCGGTTGAGGATTCACCGTCCTTTAAGGACCCCACTGATCGGAAGGCTGAGGCGGTTTCCCGCACATTGTTTTCCGTGTCTGGGGCTCTCATGCGCCCTGTCCTAGCGTCTGCCCTGGTTTCGCAGACCCTGACTGAATGGGCGAAGATGCTTCATCAGGGGCTGGCGGAGGAACAGGTCTCCCCCCACCTACGTGGATTTGGCAGAGCAGCTAGTGCAGGGCCTTAAGTTTGTCTGCAATTCGGCCCTGGATGCCGCGCCTCTGGTGTCGCGAGTTTCAATGACGGCGGTCACCCTTCGTTGTTTGTTTTGGCTGAAGTGCTGGTCGGCTGACCAGGCTTCCAAAAAGGCTCTGACGGAGCTTCCCTTTACGGGAGACCGCTTGTTTGGCGCTTCCTTGGATGAGATCATTAAGGATCTGACGGGGGGTAAGAGCACTTTCTTACCTCAGGCGCAAGAAGGAGCTTCGGCGGAAGACGGGGCCTTCCTTTTCCGCTCACAAAGGGCTTTTTCGGCCCCCTCCGTCCTCCGAGAAGGGCGGTAAGTTTCCAAGAGCCTCTTCCTCACAGTCTCACAAGCGTCCCTGGCAGCCGAAGTCTGCCAAGCCCGCTGACAAGACCCCGTCCGCATGAAGGTCTCGCCCCGACCCGGGGTGGGGGGGCGCCTTCGGCTCTTTGCGGACTTCTGGGTGGCTCACGTCTCCGACACCTGGGTTCGGGAGCTGGTGTCCACAGGTTACAAGGTCGAGTTTCTTTCTCGGCCGGGTCACAGGTTTTTCCCGTCCAACACGCGTCTTTCCCCTTCACGCCTGGCGGATCTGCATCGCGCTGTGGCGGACCTCTTGTCTCAGGGGGTTGTTGTACCGGTTCCGTCCTCGGAACGCTTCCAGGGGTTTTACTCCAATCTGTTCACGGTACCCAAGAAGGAGGGGGTTCGGCCAATTCTGGACCTCAAGCGCCTAAACACCTTTGTGCGGGTCCGTCGCTTCCGCATGGAATCGATTCGATCTGTAGTGACGTACCTTCGCCCGGGGGACCTGTTGGCCTCTATCGACATCAAAGACGCTTACCTTCATGCGCATCTCATCAGCGATTTCTGCGTTTCGCGGTGGAGGACGAACATTTCCAGTTCGTTGCGCTGCCCTTCGGCCTGGCGTCGGCCCCCGCGGGTGTTCACTAAGGTGCTGGCCCCGGTTCTGGCACTGCTGCGTTGCCGGGGGATTTCGATCGTGGGGTACTTGGACGATCTGCTCCTGCGAGCGGAGTCCCATTCCTCTCTGGTGTCGGCCTTGGGGGTCACAGTGCGTTCCCTGGAGGAGTTTGGCTGGATCCTGGAACGTCCAGAAGTCTTGCTTGGTGCCTTCCCCTCGCCTGGAGTATCTGGGCCTGGTCCTGGACACGGTCGCGGCCAGGGTGTTTCTCCCCCCGGACAAGCTCCAGAAACTTCGCCTCCGCGTTCGCCTGTTGCGGTCGCGCCGGTGGTCGTCCATTCGTTGCTGCATGCAGGTCCTGGGTCTCATGGTGGCCTCCTTCGAGGCGGTGCCCTTTGCTCAACATCATACCAGGGTCTTCCAGAGGGACATCCTGGTGCAGTGGGACAAGTCGACCTCATCCCTGGACAGGGAGATTCAGCTGTCTCGGGAGGCGCGGGCCTCCTTGCTCCTTCGCCCGGGGGACCTGTTGGCCTCTATCGACATCAAGGACGCTTACCTTCATGTGCCTATTTGCGCATCTCATCAGCGATTTCTGCGTTTCGCGGTGGGGGACGAACATTTCCAGTTCGTTGCGCTGCCCTTCGGCCTGGCGTCGGCTCCGCGGGTGTTCACCAAGGTGCTGGCCCCGGTTCTGGCGCTGCTGCGTTGCCGGGGGATTTCGATCGTGGGGTACTTGGACGATCTGCTCCTGCGAGCGGAGTCCCATTCCTCTCTGGTGTCGGCCTTGGGGGTCACAGTGCGTTCCCTGGAGGAGTTCGGCTGGATCCTGAACGTCCAGAAGTCTTGCTTGGTGCCTTCCCCTCGCCTGGAGTATCTGGGCCTGGTCCTGGACACGGTCGCGGCCAGGGTGTTTCTCCCCCCGGACAAGCTCCAGAAACTTCGCCTCCGCGTTCGCCTGTTGCGGTCGCGCCGGTGGTCGTCCATTCGTTGCTGCATGCAGGTCCTGGGTCTCATGGTGGCCTCCTTCGAGGCGGTGCCCTTTGCTCAACATCATACCAGTGTCCTCCAGAGGGACATCCTGGTGCAGTGGGACAAGTCTACCTCATCCCTGGACAGGGAGATTCAGCTGTCTCGGGAGGCGCGGGCCTCCTTGCGTTGGTGGCTACACTCTCCGGTGTTGGTGCACGGGAAGTCCTTCCTTCCGGTGCACTGGACGGTGGTCACGACGGATGCCAGCCTGTGGGGTTGGGGGGGAGTCCTGGGCTCCCTGACGGTGCAGGGTCGGTGGTCGCCGGAAGAGTCTCGTTTGCCGATCAATGTGTTGGAACTTCGGGCGATTCGCCTGTCCCTTCTTCACTGGTCGGACCGGCTTCAGGGTCTGTCGGTTCGGGTTCAGTCCGACAACACCACGGCGGTGGCGTACATCAACCATCAGGGCGGCACAAAAAGCGTGTCCGCAGGTCGGGAGGTGTCCGGGATCCTGTCTTGGGCGGAAGGGCGGGCCCTTGCGCTATCGGCGGTTTACATCCCGGGAGTGGACAATTGGCAGGCAGACTACCTCAGTCGCCAGTCTGTGGACCCGGGAGAATGGTCCCTGCACCCGGACATTTTTCATCAGCTGTGCCTTCGCTGGGGGACGCCAGATGTGGACCTTCTGGCGTCTCGTCTCAACCGGAAAGTGGAGAGGTTCGTGGCCCGGGCTCTGGATCCCTGGGCGGACGCGGTGGATGCCCTGGTGGCTCCTTGGGGGCCCTACGGTCTGATATATGCCTTCCCTCCGCTTTACCTCTTGCCTCGGCTGCTGCGTCGGATAGCGGCCGAAGACGTTCCCGTCATCCTCGTGGCCCCGGACTGGCCTCGGAGAGCGTGGTACGCAGACGTGGTTCGACTGCTGGTGGACGCCCCTTGGCGGCTGCCTCTGCGTCCGGATCTTCTGTCCCAGGGGCCTGTGTCCCATCCTTCTTTACAGTCGCTGGCTTTGACGGCGTGGCTGTTGAGAGCCAGGTGCTGAGAGATAGGGGGTTGTCAGATGCGGTCATCTCCACAATGCTTAGGGCCCGCAAGCCAGTCTCTAGGAGGATTTACCATCGTACCTGGAGGGCCTATTTTGCCTGGTGCGAGGCTGGGGCCTGCTCTCCGCGCTTGTTCTCCATCAGCAGGATTCTTGCTTTTTTGCAGCGCGGAGTGGCTCAAGGGTTGGCCTTGAGCACGGTGAAGGGCCAGATCTCTGCCTTGACGGTTCTCTTCCAACGTCCTTTGGCGTCTAACGCCTTGGTTCGTACGTTTGTTCAGGGAGTTACGCGTATTGTTCCCCCTGTCCGCTCGCCATTGGCTCCATGGGACCTGAACTTGGTGCTTTCGGTGCTACAGGAATCTCCCTTTGAGCCTCTTCGGGACATTCCGCTCTTGTCTTTGTCACAAAAGGTGGCCTTTTTGGTGGCCATCACTTCGGTTCGGAGGGTTTCTGAATTGGCTGCCTTGTCCTGCAAGTCGCCGTTTCTAGTCATTCACAGGGACAAGGCGGTTCTCCGCCCTCGGCCGGCCTTCCTCCCTAAGGTTGTGTCGGCTTTTCACTTGAATGAGGATATTGTTTTGCCGTCCTTGTGCCCAAAGCCGGTTCACAGGAAGGAACGGGCGCTGCATTGCCTGGATGTGGTGCGCGCTCTTCGTGTTTATCTGGATGCTACTGCTTCCTTCCGGGGGACGGATTCCTTGTTCGTCCTCACGAGTGGCCCTCGTAAGGGCCGGGCCGCGTCGGCGGCTACCGTTTCCCGTTGGATTCGGACTGTTGTCATACAGGCGTATGCCATTAGGGGGCGGGAGCCCCCTTTTCCTGTCACTGCCCATTCTACTAGGGCTGTTGGCGCATCCTGGGCTTTTCGCCATGGTGCGTCTGTTTCTCAGGTTTGCAAGGCCGCTACTTGGTCTTCCGTTCACACCTTTGTCAAATTTTACAAGGTGGATGTTTTGGCATCGGCGGATGCTGGTTTGGGGCGTAAGGTTTTGCAGGCGGCCCTTTGAGTGGTTCTTTTTTGGGTTTCGTTGCTGTTTAGCCCATCCCTCATTGGTTACTGCTTGGTGACGTCCCTACCTTTCAGGATCTCCGATCTGTTGCCCTGTGTCCTTCAATAAACGGGAGAGAAAATAGGATTTTTGTACTCACCTTAAAATCTTTTTCTCGCCGTTCATTGAAGGACACAGGTCCCGCCCTCTTTCTCTGGGTATGCACTCCTAACTGGAGACTTGTCAGCAGGTGGGGGGTTGGGCCACCAGCAGGGGCCGCCCCTAGGCTGTCTAAGTCTTTTTTTTATGTGCCTAGCGTCCTACTCCTGCAGGTGGCGATATACCCTACCTTTCAGGATCTCCGATCTGTTGCCCTGTGTCCTTCAATGAACGGAGAGAAAAGGATGAACGGAGAGAAAAGGATTTTACGGTGAGTACAAAAATCGTATTTTTTTTTGTCTTAATTTTTTTTAAATTATTTTTTTAATATTTTATGCGTAGGAAGTTAGGCGCAAATGTGATATAAACATATAGCCCTATCTGTCCTCTAAAAAAAACAATATGTAATATGTGTGGGTGCACTTGGTAAGAAAGTTAATCACTGCCAATGAAAGAATTTATCTGCTCTCAAAGACCAAAAGGGGAGATCTGCGCGGCAGATTAGCATACTAATGAACTAATCCTTTTATTTATACTTATTCTCAGAGACAAAGTTGGCCTTAATTTACAATCCTATTTACACCTGGGTGGCATCCATGCATTCTATTGTCATTTGTCAAGTCATACTTTTTAAGACCCCCCTCAACCATATACCCCTCTTAAATTATTAATTAGAATATATATATATATATATTT